>NC_053023.1:49168244-49399660 GCF_003073215.2 Triticum urartu
TATGGCTAAGTGAGAGTGATAAAGCATTATTAGTCTGGTTGCCTTGTTCGTTGTGCTGAGCACCTCCCTCGAAGGACCCAAAAATGGGAACAAGAGTGCTCAGGTTTATCCCGAACACCCCAGCACTCGCGGCAAGGGGGCAGAAACCGAGGACTAGCCATCTCTCAAATTGGATAAACAGCCAAACAGAAGGCAATATTTTAAATTCAAACAAGCGTTGCATAGCGCATATGAAACAAGTTTCCTCGTACAGGATCACACGAGCAAGGTTACTCAAATATTACATCCTTTGGACATTCGTCCGCTACAAGACGGGCACCCTTCAGGACACCCTCATAATAAATTTTGGGGGTGCGATGCTCCTTGCCCTGCGGCGGTCCTTCCTTGATCAGCTTCACGGCGTCTAGCTTGGCCCATTGCACCTTTACACGGGCGAAAGCCCGGCGTGCACCTTCGATGCAGACGGACCGCTTGACGACTTCCAGCCGTGGGCAGGCATCCACAAGCCGCCTCACCAGGCCGAAGTAGCTGTTCGGAAGGGCGTCGCCAGGCCATAGTCGGACTATAAATCCCTTCATGGCCTGTTCGGTCGCCTTGTGTAGCTCGACTAGCTGTTTTAGCTGGTCGCTCATAGGCACCGGGTGTTCGGTCCCAGTAACTGAGACCAGAACAGCTTCTCCGTTGAGCTTCCCTCCTCGTCCTAGTAAAACTGTGCGGCATCCGACACGCTGTGGGGCAAATCTGCGAATGCTCCTGGAGAGCTCCGGATTCGGGTAAGTAATAGGTAATTTACTTTCACATGCTTGCTTTGCATATAGAATGCCTTACCCGCCGCTATTTTCTTCATCGCGTCAATCTCCTGGAGGGCCTTTTGGGCTCCGGCCTTGGCGCTCTTTGCGCTCTCGAGGGCCGCGGCAAGCTCAGACTCTCGCGTCTTCGAGTCAAGCTCCAACGCCTCGTGCTTCGTCACGAGAGCCTGGAGCTCTTGCTGCACCTCGCCCACCTGAGCCTCTTGCCTTTCCCGCTCGGTGCGCTCCTTGGCTGCTTTATCTTCGGCCTTGGACAGCGCTTGCTTTAGGGTCGCCACTTCGGTCGTGGCCCCTGGCAAATTCATGATGATCCTGTCATTTTGCAATCGCATTCCTTTTATACATATCCATAGACTAGGTACTACTTACCTTTGTTCTCCTCGAGCTGCCTCTTGGCAAGGTCGAGCTCGTCCTTGGACCCTTTAAGGTCCTGCTTCAGTGCGGCGACCTCCGTAGTCAGTGCGGTAGATGCCAGCAGCGAAGCCTGCATATGCATATTGACATACTTATATTAGACTCGTGCGATATTGTTTGATCCTCTGTTCGGCTTTTCTTTGTGAACACCGAACAGAGCATCAGGGGCTACTGTCTATGCTGTAATATTTTTCCTATATTTTAAACACTTACCTCAAAGCCTGTTAGAAGGTTGGCACAGGCTTCAGTCAATCCGCTCTTGGCGGACTGAACCTTCTGGATCACCGCACTCATAATAGTACGATGCTCCTCGTCGATGGAAGAGCTGCGAAGCACTCCCAGCAGATTGTCCAGCGCCTCTGGATGGACAGAGGTCACCGGCACAGGCGTCTTGCCCCTCTTGGAAGGAGGCCGCCTGCCCGAGTCCGGAACCGCTGGAGGTTCCGGCGCGGTGTTCGGCTGAGGGCCGAACTCGGAGCCCTCAGGGGCCTTGTTCCCTCTGCTCCCGGAGTCCGGAAGGTCGCCTTGAGGCGCCTCCGGGACTATCTCCCCTCGACCCAGTGCCTCTTGAGACAATACCTCGGCGTCGTCCGCAGGGCAAGGGGAGGTGGCGGTCGGAAGTGGATCGCTATCCATATCCGACGAGCCCAGGGAGCCGTCCGACGATACATCGATACGGGCTCGTGGCGGCCCGCATAATCATATTTAGTGTTAGGAGAAGCAGTGCGACAAAGGAATGCTATGAGTTACTCTGGTATTCGAATACTTACGACTTCGCCAGGGGCTTGGCCCTGAGCAGCCACTCGTCTTCGCCTTCGGCGGCGGTGGTAGAACTGTCCGGAAGGAGAGTCCTTCCCTTCTTGGACCCTTCGGCCTCCCCAGTTGGGGCGGCCTTCCTTTTCTTGTCTCCCCCAACTGAAGGGGGGAGCATCTTCTTCTCCCTCCTCGTCTTCGGGGGAGGAGTGTGTCGCAGAGTTATTGGACAATGAGTCTTATGACGCCTGGTGTCGGGAACTCTTTCGGGTTCCCTTGGCCTTCTTGGTCTTCTCCGGCACCTTGTAAGGAGCCGGAGTTAGCATCTTCATCAGGAGAGCGTCTGCTAGGCCTTCGGGCAAAGGAGCCAGACAGTCGATCTGTCCGGTCGTCTCCTTCCAGTCCTGTGAAAGGTACGGGAGCTTAGATCCCGCATAGAGTCAAACTATGAAAAACAAGTATCCTGTGAGAGGTAAAACAGCTTACCGCGCTGGCTTGGCGCTTCACGCAGAATCCGCGATCCTCGGTAGTGGGAGGGGGAACCTCGGCGCCCTTGAATAGCACCTTCTAGGCATCCTCGTGAGTTGTGTCAAAGAGCCTGTTCAGAGTTCGGTGCTGGGCCGGGTCGAACTCCCACAAGTTGAAAGCCCGTTGTTGGCACGGGAGGATCCGGCGAATGAGCATGACCTGGACTACGTTGACGAGTTTGAGCTTCTTGTTCACCATGTTTTGAATACATGTTTGGAGTCTGGTCAGCTCTCCCGAACTACCCCGGGACAGGCCCTTCTCTTTCCAGGAGGTGAGCCGCGTGGGGATGCCAGATCGGAACTCGGGGGCCGCTGCCCATTTAGGGTCACGCGGCTCGATGATGTAGAACCACCCCGATTGCCACCCCTTTATGGTCTCCATGAAGGAGCCCTCGAGCCATGTGACATTGGGCATCTTGCCCACCATGGCGCCTCCGCACTCCGCCTGGCGGCCGCTCACTACCTTCGGCTTGACATTGAAGGTCTTCAGCCATAAGCCAAAGTGGGGCTTGATTCGGAGGAAGGCCTCGCACACGACGATAAACGCCGAGATGTTGAGGATGAAGTTCGGGGCCAGATCATGGAAATCCAGGCCGTAGTAGAACATGAGCCCCCGGACGAATGGGTGGAGAGGGAATCCCAGTCCGTGGAGAAAACGGGTAAGGAACACTACCCTCTCATGGGGCCTGGGGTGGGGATGAGCTACCCCTCATCTGGGAGCCGGTGCGCGATGTCGTCGGGCAGGTATTCGGCTCTCCTCGGCTTCTTGATGTGTCCCTCCGTAACGGAGGAGACCATCCACCTGCCTCCCGCTCCGGACATGGTTGGAGAAGGGTTGAGGTGGGAAGTGCGGACTTGGGCGCTGGAGCTCGAGTGTGCGAAAATGGATGAGCAAAGGAGGAAGAAGGCGTGGATGAAAAGGTGAATCCTTATCCCTTTATACGGGCGGACGAAACTATGCGTCCCCACTAGCCTGGTAAAACTTGCTTATCCCCCAAGCGCCGTAATCGATGGCGCGGTTGGGTTACCCACGCTCGTATTGATGAGAATCTCGTGATAAGGGGACACGATATCTGCTTTGACAAGACGTGTCAAAAAACGGCCTCGCGTTATGTGCGGGGCTAGTTAAAGGAAACGGTTCAAATAATCACCGGGCCATGACATAACGTCATGTTGCCAAAACAAGTCAGCAAATTGGATTTGTGGAAACATTATTCTCTCTACGGTGGTATGTGGAACTTATTTTGCAGGGTCGGACACTATCCTTGTATTCAAATTCTTCCGTGGTGTATTCGGAGGAGGAACCCGCCTTGCAATGCCGAAGACAATACTACGCGCCGGACTCATCGTCATTGAAAGCCTGGTTCAGGGGCTACTGAGGGAGTCCTGGATTACGGGGTCTCCGGACAGCCGGACTATATCCTTTGGTCGGACTGTTAGACTATGAAGATACAAGATTGAAGACTTCGTCTTGTGTCCGGATGGGACTCTACTTGGCGTGGAAGGCAAGCTAGGCAGTACGGATATGGATATCTCCTCCTTTTTAACCGACCTTGTGTAACCCTAACCCTCTCCGGTGTCTATATAAATAGGAGGGTTTTAGTCCGTAGGACAACATACACATCAACAATCATACCATAGGCTAGCTTCTAGGGTTTAGCCTCTCTGATCTCGTGGTAGATCTACTCTTGTACTACCCATATCATCAATATTAATCAAGCAGGACGTAGGGTTTTACCTCCATCAAGAGGGCCCGAACCTGGGTAAAACATCGTGTTCCCTGCCTCCTATTACCATCCGCCTTAGACGCACAGTTCGAGACCCCCTACCCAAGATCCGCCGGTTTTGACACCGACACACAGATAATTCAGAAAACAGACAGAAATTACTGTTTTTGCTTTATTTAATATAAATAAAAGAAAGTAAAAAGAGGGTACAGAAGGTTGTGCTTTCTAACTTCATCCATCTCATGCTCATCAAAAGGAATCCACTAACAAGGTTCATCAAGTCTTGTTAACAAACTCATTTCGAGTAACATGAAACCGGAGAAATTTCGAATGACACTATGTTACCTCAACGGGGATATGCACATCCCCAACAATAAGAATATCATATTTCTTCTTGACAGTGGAAAGAGGAAATTCAAAACCTCCAAAAATAATTGATGGAATTTTTCCAATAGAATTGATATTGTGGACTTGAGGTTGTTTCCTCGAAAAGTGTACCGTATGCTCATTACCATTAACATGAAAAGTGACACTGCCCTTGTTGCAATCAATAACAGCCCCTGCAGTATTCAAAAAGGGTCTTCCAAGAATAATATACATACTATCGTCCTCGGGAATATCAAGAATAACAAAGTCCGTTAAAATAGTAACGTTTGCAACTACAACAGGCACATCCTCACAAATACCGACAGGTATAGCAGTTGATTTATCAACCATTTGCAAAGATATTTCAGTAGGTGTCAACTTATTCAAATCAAGTCTACGATATAAAGAGAGAGGCATAACACTAACACCGGCTCCAAGATCACATAAAGCAGTTTTAACATAGTTTCTTTTAATGGGGCATGGTATAGTTGGTACTCCGGGATCTCCTAGTTTCTTAGGTATTCCACCTTTAAAAGTATAATTAGCAAGCATGGTGGAAATTTCAGCTTCCAGTATCTTTCTTTTATTAGTAACAATATCTTTCATGTACTTAGCATAAGGATTCATTTTAAGCATATCAGTCAAACGCATACGCAAAAAGATAGGTCTAATCATTTCAGCAAAGTGCTCAAAATCCTCATCATCCTTTTTCTTGGATGGCTTAGGAGGAAAAGGCATGGTTTTCTAAACCCAAGGCTCTCTTTTCTTACCGTGTTTCCTAGCAACAAAGTCTTTCTTATCATAACATTGATTCTTTGATTGTGGGTTATCAAGATCAACAGCAGGTTCAGTTTCTATATCATTATCATTACTAGGTTGAGCATCAACATGAACATCATCATTAACATTATCACTAGTTTCATGTTCATTACCAGATTGTGTTTCAGCATCAGAAATTGAGATATCATTGGGATTCTCAGGTGTGTCAATAACGGGTTCACTAGAAGCATGCAAAGTCCTATCATTTTTCTTTTTCTTCCTTTTAGGAGGACTAGGTGCATCTATATTATTTCTCTGAGAATCTTGCTCAATTCTCTTAGGGTGGCCTTCAGGATACAAAGGTTCTTGGGTCATTTTACCACCTCTAGTCATAACTCTAACATCATTATCATTTTTCTTACTATTTAATTCATTGAGCAAATCATTCTGAGCTTTAAGTACTTGTTCTACTTGAGTGGTAACCATAGAAGCATGTTTACTAATGAGTTTAAGTTCACCTTTAACTCTAGACATATAATCACCCAAGTGTTCAATCATATAAGCATTTTGTTTCAGTTGTCTACCAAAATAAGCATTGAAGTCTTCTTGCTTAACCATAAAGTTATCAAACTCATCCAAACATTGGCTAGCAAACTTAGTAGGAGGGATTTCAGCTTTATAATATCTATAGAGAGAATTTACCTTTACTACCTGTGTCGGGTTATCAAGACCATGTGTTTCTTCAATAGGCGGTAAATTAAGACCATGTATTTCTTCAATAGGAGGTGAATTCTTAACATCTTTAGCTTTAATACCCTTTTCTTTCATAGATTTCTTTGCCTCTTGCATATCTTCAGGACTGAGAAATAGAACACCTCTTTTCTTCGGAGTTGGTTTAGGAATAGGCTCAGGAGTTGGCTCAGGAAGTGTCCAATTATTTTCATTTGTCAACATATTATTCAATAGAATTTTAGCTTCATCCGGTGTTCTTTCCCTGAAAACAGAACCAACACAACTATCCAGGTAATCTCTGGAAGCATCGGTTAGTCCATTATAAAAGATATCAAGTATTTCATTTTTCTTAAGAGGGTGGTCAGGCAAAGCATTAAGTAGTTGGAGAAGCCTCCCCCAAGCTTGTGGGAGACTCTCTTCTTCAATTTGCACAAAATTATATATTAAAACTCATACACATTAGAGTGTGATATGCATAGAGCGAACCAAGAATTCGTACATGTATCATATGTATCTCGAATCTTCTGTTGAGTTGGCAAGGTACTGTATCAGTAGATATCTACACTTCCATGGACGCTAGGCCCTATCAGAGTTTCTAAATAGCTAAACGAGTTATCTCTATGTTAATAAACCTACTAAAAGCTTGGGAGTCTATAGCAACTTATAGAAACACCTAGCCATGAGACGAATTTATGAATTAACATTAAATAACTAGTTTTCTCATAAGATACTTGTCAAATTTGTTGTAACTAGCAAGGAGAGAATATTCAACAACATATGTTGGAAAGGTTTTTGTATGTCATACGCCATGGATCACTTTCGCAGTGCGTATGTAGTCTATACTGTCCATTACAAGACAGAGTAGACACATAGCCATAAGATACATAAAAATATCCTTTGAAAATTACTGTGTGAGCTACTTTAAATTAGTACTCTCGATTCACATTCTATCCTTACAGCGAAGAAGGAGAGATGCTTATAAATAAACTAGGCCACTGATTTATACTAAGTCAGAGCCATTCATTATTATCCACTGTTACGACTATGTCCTCCGGTATTGCTCCCACACTTTACTTCTCCGATTCACGCTGCTGCAACCTTCAGCTAGGCAACCTCTCTAGCATCAGATGAGATAATCCTTCAATATATAGAGGCTGCTGTTTTTCTTGAAAGATGATTTCTGCAATGTGTGCGTCTGAGTAGCCTCGAACCCTCATCTAATTGGCGTGCGATCATCTCATTTACGGAGCATTATCTAGAATTCTGCTTATCACCCATTCACAAGTCTCGAGTAGAACAAATTCATTCACATAGAGGCTGTATCTAATATGGCGTGTTGAAATGCTCTGTGAGATGCGTAATCACTCAGCTAAAGAGAGACTAATCTTGACATATAATTAGCATATTATATAAAATGGTATCATTGCCATAACTATGCAATCGAAACCACCGACTAGTTACAAGTCATATAATCACGCACAACTGACACACTCCGGTATGAATGCATGTACATCAGTAGTCGACACTAGTATGCGTTGATATCTACGGTTGGTTCTCAACCTAAAATCAAATAAAGATGACAGTGTCTGAGCGCCAAGTGTTACTCTGAGGCTTATTATCCCATGGCAAAAAGTTTATCAACCTCATTTAAGTGCCTAACTCTTCACACACAGGACGTATATAATCGATGAAGCTTACGAATCAGTGAATCGTTGAGTAAGGACAGAAAGCTATTCGTAAATCAGTATGGAGACTGAATAAAAGATAAAATTTACCGTTATCGGACTTAAGACTCCAGTGTGCGGCCTTGTTACAATCACGAACCAATGGAAGAATTTCCATTTCATATTTTCTGGCATATGAGAGAGCAGTGATTATGATACTAGGTACAATTTGTCAACTTTGATATCAGCGCATGATAGAGTTCATAGTATTTCGATCCACTTAGGCATCGTGAAATCTTAACTATCTTAGCTTTAAATTGAGAACGCAATATATCTATCAATAAAGTATTATACACTATATGCCACGGTCATATCATAATTCCTTGAGGACTTGAGAGCAAATAGAACAAACCCACTGTCTCATTATGTCCGGAAAGTTGTTTAGGCGAATAAGCATCTAGGAATTGTGCTCACGCATAGTTGCCCATATTATATTTCATCGCTATGTCAAACATTATCCAATACTTTACGGAAAACTAGGATATTATGATTAGACATCTGAGAGTCAACTCGATGTCTTGTTACCTTGCCTTTGATGAGAACAAGAACTACCAACAGCACGCATCTAATAGCTAACAGGAATACTCTGAAGCATCGCTAGCGCTTCCATTAATATTTGGTAAGAGAATGATCCAAGGTATTTGGCAATTCCGTATACCACTCATGTCAAAGCAGGCAGAGGTGGTGCCAGCGGACGTGTCAATAATAGTGACATTGCACAGGATGTCTCGGCAAGTATTATCGCACCCCCCTCCTCCATTCGTCGATGGAGAAGACTACGGCGTCTTTGTATAAACATACTCTCAGACAACACTAGAGAAAAACTAACAATATGAGTGATCTTTTGTCTTCTAATAACACTTCCATAATGACATCCTGTGGCCCTTCAAGTCAGACTTAACCTTGGATTCTTAAAAGACAGCAAGGAAAGATAGTATATCTAGAGTTCAGAGATTAGAGATAGAGAGATCAATAGAGCCACTAGCGTCATAAACAACCAAGGAAACAACTGAGAGCACAAATGGATCCCACAGATCATTCACGAGTCAATTCGACTAGCTTAATGCTACTTGCACACCATAATGAGCAATTTATAATGAGAAATACCTATATAAGATGATAAGAGAGTCCACGCTGAGTTCTCTACATCAAACTATTTTGATAACAGAGAAAGACTTGGACAGGACATAATATCTTCATTGTGAAATGATCTAAGTATAAACGAATGTTGCTAACACCTCATCCAGCATTTCAAAATTCTATAACTATAGGGCATAAAAGTGGACGAGAATTTTCCTACCGCAGTAATTAATTACAAGCCTGTTGAAAATAGAGATAAAGTATGACATTAAATCGCACTGATCATAAAAATGTAATTAAGGGAAGTAAGTGCAATAAGCAGATCATATTATTCAGCAAAATGTGAGGGAGTTGGAAGTTAGTTGTTGTTCTTAATGCTCAGACTGAAAACTGTCTTATAGAGAAACTCTAGTCATTTATGCAATGCACAGATTAAGTTTCGTGTTTTATGTATCTCGTTCTGTCATGCATATACATATTATATGCCTCTCAGCTCACAACACTAATATGGTGCGAATTCCTACATATTATATTAGATAGAGCCTTCACTCATCACAAAAATGCATATAGGCTATATTATAAGATTTCAAAACTAGTACAGTGGCAGTCACGACTATAACCTTAACAAAGTCATGTGGCTGATCAAGTGATTATATTCACTGCTATCTCCCTAGAGCACAAAGTAAGTATTTAAGCAATATGATAGGCTGAGTTTCATCTGCTACTCTAAGATATAGACAATTGACATAGTACAGCTCTACTAATATCACACTAATATGCGACGAGACAGTTCCTTCAAGAACATTATACTGAGCAGACATCAGTGAGGTTCATGGCTGTCCACACCACACTTACTTTCACTCAAGAACACCAGAGTACAGTGTGAGAGCAAAGTGATGAGAGGGTGGAGATGGCAGTTCTATACATCACCCTACGAGTGAGAGCGATAATACTTTATTTGAGGTTTTCGCATGCCTTACGCATAGTACGCTTCACATAGTCGGACGGCACCTAGCACAGCTATCTACAACAACACAAATAAGTAGACCCTAGCAAGAATTACAAAGCTAATCTCGTCTCCCAGCTCCTCTGCATACCCGGCCGCCTTCAGAACTAGAGCGGCGCGTGATAAAGACTACACCAGATGATGATAAATGTGGGAGGATTGAATAACTGCAAATCGTGATCTTATCGAATGGGGAGCGAAGTTATATACGATAGAGTATCTCCAGAGTTATAGTTTCCAACAGTATCGAAGCACTATAACTGACGGGAGCCAACACGAAAAGCATATTTCTCTACAATTTCATTAAAGCACTCTGAGTCTGAATCAATGCAAACCACGCGCGAGCAACAGTTAGAACCTAATTATCTAGGTCAGCAAAAGTATTAAGATGAGGAATGACGCTGAACTCATGAATAGTATGATCTCAGTCGGGTCTCCACACTCGAGCCTAGCAAAAAGGTAGAAGCGAAGAGAAAAAGTCAACAATACACTCCCTAAGAAGGAGATTGTTGGGTTGGAGAGACGGAAGGAAATCAAAATAATGGCATCAGAGCAAAATAGCATAACCTTGAACACACAGAACAATACACTGGATGATAGCTCTGTCTAAGTTAGCCTGACGTAGAGGAATCGAGTTGAAAATCCTATCAGAATTATCTGTACTCGGGTATCCGTTGACATTGCGCAGATCATTCTGAGTTCAGAGATACTTCTCATTGTTGAGAGACGTGCAGCGGATTACACACATGGTATCACACGAACCTTACAACTTGAGAGATTATAACATAGACCATAGACTATGATATCAGCATGTATTCCCTTTCTTTTTCTCGAGAGACTCAAGCGCTGGATAGAGGCAGTGATGTATAGGAGGAGAACGAGAGCTAGACAATACATCTTTATCCCTTATTGTCAACCACAGCCCTCTCGTGCGGTCAGAGGGGTCACTTTATGCGTAAGCTATAGGATCTATTAACCGTCCTTCATTCTTATGAGTTATCCTGCAGAGAGGTCGGAGCGAGAGGAACTCGATAAGGTCTTTAACACATCAGTACAAGGAAACTGAATGAACTTCCACATGCAATATGACGGTCACAAAACACCGCATTTGCTAATGAGTTGGAGTGTCAAGGATGATGTAAATAGACGGAGAGGGTTTGTCCAAGAGGAGGATCCAGTTCAAAAACATAATCAAGAGTCGACTATTCAGGAGGTGACTGTCAATTACAGGGTCGAAAGGAGAGCATAGTCACATAAAAGCAGTCGCAACAAGTAGAAGAACATAAGAGCACGTCGAGTAAAAGGCTCACTAGAAATAGCAAAGAGGCGAAATATACGAAAGAACAGATAAGCAAACGTACACGTCATTAAAGTGTTATATTATATCATTCAACACTATTGTCGGTAAGCTAGCAGCTCTCTTGAGTCCTTAGTTCTTCACTTTTAGTTCGTTTCTTTGTGAAAGCAGCCTGGCTGTCTTCCAGAAGAACACTACTATACAGAGCTAAACCGATGGAACATGGTAGAACATCTCAACCCATGGCTACCTCCAGATCTTCACAAAATCCAGACCACTAAGCTACGATGGGTTTGTGACAATATCACTCCGCACGCACTTTTCATCTACCTCGCGGGTCCGGCTGAGCTACAGTAGAGAGACACTATTGGTGACCCAATCTCCAGGATCGACTAAGGTTAGAAATGACTCAGACTGATTGAGTGGAGAAGGATTCTCCTTCGCTGTTTAGCGAAACGCACCCGCAACCGAGACACCACTCAGTATTAGACACCTGACATTCGAGAGTAAGACGCTACGATGGATCGCTAGCATAAGGTCAGACTACGCTCGTAGAGGATACATATGCATTACTTTACTTGCCTGTCAATTTCATCCAACATCAAAGTACCTATTTTCTTACCTTCGAATCACGAACATATATATGGAGTAAAAGGGCTAGCTAAAGTCAGGTATGTAGGAAGACTTAGCGGGTGTCCGCAATGAAGGCAGGGGACCCTTCTCCAGGTACCGTCACCCAGCTCCTCAGAGCTAGAAAGTAGTATGGCCCCATCGAGGAGGCTATAGATCTTTGCAGAATGTAAAAATATTTATAGTTCATTTGTCATAGAGCTCGTATAAACTAATAAAACTCCAGTGTGAGGAAGGTATGTATAGGTCATACAGGAAGAAACATAGCTATAAGTTAATAGAGGCAAGATCATGAGAACACTATTACATCCTACTTGGTCATGACTCCTCCAGCGTCGAGAACAACAAATGGCCGTCATCTGGTTAAGTATAAGTCCATTCGAAATACAAGGATACGTTAAGATATCGAACAGCTAACCAAGCTGTTATAGAAGCGTAATACTTTTCTTGCCCAACGCGAAGTAATATGGAGAATCAAATCACCCAGGAAGATCAATGGATAAATCTCGAAATCCGAACGTGAAGAAAATGAGAACCGAAAGATACCAGACACCACGTCCGCTGAAGTTAAATCTAACTGCACACTATAGCAACACAAACAATCTGACCATGTTCATATTGTTTTGTGCTGTCCCTTCTATGTACAACAACAAAGAGAATATATTCTTGCGATCAGACCGCTATCACTACCTCTTATCACAACCAGGCATACTTGTTCCCATTGGATCCGTTATGGTTCTGTCTGATAAACTTGCCCATAATACAGTTGCATTAGACTTGGCACATATGCGACCGGGCTTGTGGCCAGTGTTCGTATTGACTCAAGATATAACAGATTTTTAGTTTCAATCTTTCGGGACATGTTTTCACGCTTCCATCATCGAGAGGGCAAGTACTCCTAATGCGTACGTGATATTAGATGCATTGATTCAAACACCAAATTATTGTCAGTGCTGTTATTCTTATAGGAAATTGGTGCAGCTCAAGAAATTAAGCATAAGCTAATATGTGTATGTGCAAGGACTGCTGGTGCATGACCGAGATATGCGTGTGAAATTGGTTCCTACTGAAGCAAGAAAGCTTCTCCACTACCATCTGATGATAAAAGAACCTTCAGATAGATGGTCATTCGCTCAAATCGCATATGACTACCCCCCCCCCCCCCCCACCCCCACCCCCCCCCCCCCCCCTCCCCCCCCCCCCCCCTCTATCGTTCGTCATCCGAACCCTGCTATTTCAACAAGGTTATAAATATTTTTACAGACTCAGACTGAAAAACCCATAGTACCATAGAAGAAATTAAAAAATGAGTTCAATGCTACAAAATGCACTTTATATTGACAGGTGAACTTGGAAAAGCTAATACCCATACCTATGGGTCTTATAGGTTTGCCTGGGTGGGTTTACATTTCACAAATAATGCATGTTCAAAACCTAATCTTCTATTATCTCATAAATGCTATAATAGCATTTGCGGGAAGTATAAAACGGATACATAAACCATAGCAGTATGTACACAAAACAAGAGGAGGAAGCGCTACAGAAAATGACTCACTCTTCCCGGAGAATAATTGCGAGCATGATACTAGATGAGCGACAATCTAAATGGATCATCAGCACATCAATCTATCCTGCATCAACATCACTAAAGCATGCAACCATCGGTAGATACGATATATAAGATGTAGCTGACCACCCAGCTTTCGCCTCATTCTATAATCCACATCGCCAAAATTCCACTTCTATTCTCTCAAGCAACGCCTATTGGTGAACGTCTTTGGACGTCAGCAAATCTAACATGCTAGTCAATTGTCACTCTCCACTAGTGTCAACTAAGAGGCGATCTCTAGAGGAGAGGAGCAGTATGATCAGAGCCTCATTCTGCTCAGGGCAACACAGTGGTGTGAGCACTGCACACTAAGGTATTACCACCTACTTGTGCCAGATGACAGATGTGAATGAGATAGCAATTCAGCTAACAATTGACGTCATTTATCGACTTGATGCTGCTAAGCTAAATGATGAGAGGCCAAAATAGCATTTGTCCATAGTCCACTAGTTCACCTGAGTTCTTGCGGAACTGAGCATCAGGACCGTCTGCCAAAACTCTCTTATAAACATCTGAGATCGGATACCCTGTTTACTCAATAATGACAACTCACAATCGGGAGGCAGTGAATACATAAGTACGATATTCTGAAGCTTAGTTCAATTGATGTTACTACGAAGCTCCAACATCACCAACAATGGCTATTACCTTCTACCCGTGTAGACCATAGTCGGGTCAGTGTCCAGCCACTAGCTAAAACCTATCTAACACATGAGATATGTGATAAACTTTAGAGATATAGTATTACCTTGATATTAATACAACCTACAGCAATGATAAGAAAGATCGCACACACTTCGATGCTCTGTAAAATCAGTTCTATACATGACACGCTATTATGGAAGAAGGATCTGAGGGAATATATACAAATTTTATCAAGATTATTAGCTACACAAGGGCAAAGTGTTAGTCAATAATTTTCGCTACTGTGAGTCTAGTCAAGGAATAGGGTAGATGCGTCTCACTCGGACTATATCTTGCTCCCGAGGCCAAAGCAGCAATCTAGCTAATGCATGCATCCACGCCAATCTGATTGGCGAATAACTATGCTATGTCAGCACAACCTATGATGATGCGTACACATAATTGCAGAAGACAATCATTCTTTTGAATGCCCGAGCATAACCTACAGGTCAACGACACCAATACATTCAGTCTAAGCAATTCGAGAAGACCCGACAGATTAGCTTTTAAAGATATACCTATATGTTTCCATAACCGATGTTCATAGAGCGCATCTCACGATTATTGTCACTATCAACACTAATTTATCCTATTGCTAAGGATAAGTATATTTGCACAATGCATATTAAAACTGCTCACTATGTTCGCCCAGCACAACGATCAGAGTTCGTACTAGCCAACACTAGGTATTGAACCTCAGATAGTTGCGAGATCCGACTATCGCTGCTGAGCTTCAGTCTAAACTAGGCACTGGTGCACCGTCAAGCGATGATTAGCATATTCAGGATCGCGCACACAGATATGCGTCAATTTTAAAGTGCTCTCCAAATAATAAACTCGATACAAGATGATCATTTGCACATGCGGTTCAATCTGACCTACACCGATCCTTGTCAGATCACGAGAGCAAGATCCCCAAGGACCAGACTTGGGGCAACTGAAAAGATATCTAAGCTTCTCTCAGCTGTACGGTCACAGTCATCGCGCATGCTGCTCTATACTACGACGATCATTGGATAATAATATGAAGCATAAAGCACCATGTTCAAGTAGAGGGTACAATGGGTTGCGGGAGAGTGGACCGTTATAGATAGATGGGGGAAGGTGATGAAGATGTTGGTGAAGATGACGGAGGTGTTGGTGTAGATCGCCGTCACACGATGATGGCCCCGGCGGCGCTCCGGTGCCACTGGGAGAGAGGGGAGAGAGCCCCCCTTCTTCTTCTTCCTTGAACTTATCCCTAGATGGGAGAAGGTTTTACCCCCTGGTCCATGGCTTCCATGGCAGCGGAGGGGCGAGAGGCCCTCCGAGATTGGATCTGTCTCTCTGTCTCTCTCTGTTTCTGCGTTCCAGATTCTGGTCTTTCACCGTTTCTTATATTCCTGGAGATCCGTAACTCCGATTGGGCTGAAATTCTAACACGATTTGTATCCGGATATTGGCTTTCTTGCGGCGAAAGAAGGGCACCAACCGCCTTACGGGTGGCCACGAGGGTCAGCCCCCCCCCCCCCCCCCGGGGGGGGGGGGGGCTGCCTCGTGGCCCCCTAGGGCATCGTCTCGCGTCCGTAAGTTTTTATCCCATTTGGACTCCGTTTGATATGGATTTTCTGCAAAACAAAAAACATGCAACAAAAGGAACTAGCACTGGGCACTGGATCAATATGTTAGTCCCAAAAATAGTATAAAAAGTTGCCAAAAGTATATGAAAGTTGTAAAATATTGGCATGGAACAATCAAAAATTATAGATACAATGGAGATGTATCAACTCTCCCCGCTCGTTGTTGTGCTTCTCCTAGATAGATCTTGCGTGATCGTAGGATTATTTTTTGAAATACTACGTTCCCCAATACAAGATTCACAAAGAGCTAACACTAGTGCACCTAGTTCTTCTAGAAAGAAAAAGAAAAATAAGAATGATAGGACTTCACATGCTCCTAGTGAACCTGAAATAGAAAAACCTCCTGACAATGATAATGAAGTTTCTATCTCAGATGCTGAAACTCAATTTGGTAATGAACACTCACCTAGTGATAATGAAAATGACAATGCTGATGTTCATGAAGATACTCAACCAAATAATAAAGAACCAGACAATGATGTTGAGATAGAACCACCTGTTGATCTTGATAACCCACAACCTAAGAATAAAAGGTATGATAAAAGAGACTTTGTTGCTAGAAAACATGGTAAAGAAAGAGAACCGTGGGTTCAACAACCTATGCCTTTTCCACCTAAGTCAACTAAAAGGAAAGATGATGAAGAATTTGAACGCTTTGCTGAGATGCTGAGGCCGGTCTTTTTGCGTACTCGCTTGACTGATATCTTGAAAATTCCTCCATATGCAAAGTATATGAAAGACATCATCACAAATAAGAGAAAAATACCAGAAGCTGAAATCTCCACTATGCTTGCTAATTATACTTTTAAAGATGGAGTACCTATAAAACTTGGAGATCCGGGAATACCAACTATACGTTGCTCTATCAAAAAGAAGTATGTGAAAACTGCTTTGTGTGACTTAGGAGTTGGTGTTAGTGTTATGCCTTTCTATTTATATAAAAGACTTGACTTGAATAAAATCATACCTACTGAAATATATTTGCAAATGGCTGACATATCAACTTCCATACCTATCTATATCTATGAGGATGTACCCGTTGTTGTTGCTAATGTTACTATTTTGACTGACTTTGTTATACTTGAGATTCCCGAGGACGACAACATGTCGATTATCCTTGGTAGACCATTCTTGAATACTTCAGGGGCTGTTGTTGATTGCAATAAAATAAAGGTCACTTTTCATATTAATGGCAATGAGCATATGGTGCACTTTCCGAACAAACAATTCCAAGTGAATGGTATTAATGTTATTGAAAAATCTCCGACAATCACTATTGGAAGTTTTCAAATACCTCTACCTATTGTCAAAAAGAAATATGAAATACTTATTGTTGGGGAGATGCATATCCCCATTGAGGTAACTTAGTGATTTACGAAAGTTCTTCAGTTTCATGCTAATCGAAAGTGGATGTTAATAAGACCTGATCAACCTTATTAAGGACCATTTTTTGAACGGTATGAAGTTGATGAATTTAGTAAGCACTACCTTCTGTCCTTACCTTTTGTTTTTTGTTTTATTAGTTAAATAAAATAAAATGCCATGTTTTGTCTGTTTCTTAATTTCCAGTGCAATAAAAAAATTACCCAAAAATAAAAATTCTTAGAATGCCTTGAAAATTTTACACGATTTTTTCTGAATATTTCTGAATTTCTGGTGCAAATAATACCAGAGGGAGGTGCACCAGGTGGGCACAATCCATCTAGGCTCTAGTGCGTTGTGGTCCCCACGTGGGCCTCCACACTTACCTCTTCATCCCACATCATCACTTATCTCCAGAAAAAATATCCATTGCTCTCTCTCGAGTGTTCTTGAGCTCAAACCCACGGATTTCGATCTCTTTGCTCAAAGCTCCATTTCCGAAACTATTTCGGGGGATTGTTACATGGTATGTGACTCCATCGTTTGTCCAATTAGTTTTTGCTTTAGTGGTTTATATTTTGAATAATTAGCTACTCTTGGTGCTGCTATAGATGTGCTTGCATGTTAAATTCTTAGAGTTCTAAGTAGTTTGAATGCCTGTTATGGCCTCTATGCACCCCTGTGAGTAGTTGCTATCAATCTTATAAAGTTTTGTTGACAAATTTTTGTCACCCCCAAAAATTTTATTTCCAGAAAATTGTACGCGAAAATGAATATCTTCAGGAAGTTAGGCTCTAAGAAGAACTCCAAGGGTGTTATTGGGGAGTCTTATGACAGTGATCTCCACCCTCGGAGGTTGGAGGAGGTACGGCCGTGCGAATGGCCGCACACCCTATTCCTGGAAGAGGCTGGAATTCTTCAGGTGTTCATGCAATATGTTGCAAACGCCTGCCTCACCGACTTCATCACAAATGAATGTGACCAGCACCAAATCCTCACAAATATCTTTGTTCAGAGTTTTACTTTCCTGCCTAGGAATAATCCTCCTTAAGTGAGCTTCGATTTATATGCTGAAAACCATTAGATACCACTTACTGAATTTTGTGATATATGCTTGATCCCTTCTGATGGGAGCTTAGCCGAGCCTAGGCCGGTTGGGTTTGAGGACTTTTATCGCACCTTGACAGTGGGAGATGACAGAGGGGTGTCAGCCACCACGGCTGCTAGCATACACTTTACTGCCATACATTATTTTGCTTTATTTGTTGCTAAGTGCTTGCTTGCTAGAAAGAAATTAGGTGCGCTCAGTGCACCAAACTTTCATGTTTTACGCCGAGCACTAGAGGGCGACAACACCCATAGCGTGGGAGTTATTGTGGCTCATCGCCTCCATCTTAATAAATCCCAGGGTGAAATAAATGGTGGGATTTTTGCTACTCGTTTGGCGACTCACTTCGAGGTCGAGATACACCCTCATGATTACCCGTTGACCAAGTTCTACCTAGACAGGGCAGCCATGGAATACCATCATTTTCTGGCACGAGATTATCCTGACATTCCCATTCCTTATAACCTGGTTTTTAGTGTTAAAACTCGTGACATTATTCCACTGCCTGCACCTGCTTTGTTTGATTCTGCTGCTAGGGGCGGATATAGGATCATGCCTGCGGACATCATCACCTACCGGAACGCTCAGGCTGCTGTGGAAGCGGCACAGCAGGAGCCCTAGAAGTGGGACGAGGGGATGCCCGCTCCTCAACAACCCTACTACCCTCCAGGCTATTGATCGACTACCAGGTTAGGCCAAAAGCCTGAGCTTGGGGGAGTACGTGTTTCCACCGACTTTACATTCATGTCCATGAAGGAAATATGCCCTAGAGGCAATAATAAAGTTGTTATTTATATTTCCTTATGTTGGGGAACGTAGTAATTTCAAAAAAATTCCTACGCACACACAGGATCATGGTGATGCATAGCAACGAGAGGGGAGAGTGTGTCTACATACCCTCGTAGACCGAATGTGGAAGCGTTAGCACAACGCGGTTGATGTAGTCGTACGTCTTCACGATCCGACCGATCCATGTACCGAACACACGGCACCTCCGAGTTCTGCACACGTTCAAATCGATGATGTCCCGCGAGCTCCGATCCAGCAAAGCTCCCTAGGAGAGTTTCGTCAGCACGACAGCGTGGTGACGGTGATGATGATGCTACCGACGCAGGGCTTCACCTAAGCACCGCTACGATATGATCGAGGTGGATTATGGTGGAGGGGGGCACCGCACACGGCTAAGGTATCAATGATCAATTGTGTGTCTATGGGGTGACCCCTACCCCTGTATATAAAGGAGGGGAGGAGGAGAGGGCCGTCCAAGGGGAGAGGCGCGCCCAAGGGGGGGCAATCCTACTCCAAGTAGGTTTGCCCCCTCTTTCCTAGTCCTAGTAGGAGAGTGGAAGGAAAGGGAGAGGAGGAGAAGGAAAGAGGGGGCCGGCCCCCCTTGCCCTAAACCAATTCGGTTTGGGCCTTGGGGGGCACACCCCATACTCCCCTTGCTGCCCTCTATTTCCACTAAGGCCCATGTAGGCCCATTATGCCCCCGGGGGGTTTCCGGTAACCCCCGGTACTCCGATATATGTCTGAAACCTTCCGGAACCTTTCTGGTGTCCGAACATAGTCGTCCAATATATCGATCTTTATGTCTCGACCATTTCGAGAATCCTCGTCATGTCCGTGATCACATCCGGGACTCCGAACTACCTTCGGTACATCAAAACACAAAACTTATAATATCAATCGTCATCGAACTTTAAGCGTGCGGACCCTACGGGTTCGAGAACTATGTTGACATGACCGAGACACGTCTCCAGTCAATAACCAATAGCGGAACCTGGATGCTCATATTGACTCCCACATATTCTACAAAGATCTTTATCAGTCAAACCGCATAACAACATACGTTGTTCCCTTTGTCATCGGTATGTTACTTGCCCGAGATTCGATCGTCGGTATCTCAATACCTAGTTCAATCTCGTTACTGGCAAATCTCTTTACTCGTTCCGTAATACATCATCCCGCAACTAACTCATTAGTTACAATGCTTGCAAGGCTTATAGTGATGTGCATTACCGAGTGGGCCCAGAGATACCTCTCCGACAATCGGAGTGACAAATCCTAATCTCGAAATACGCCAACTCAACAAGTACCTTCAGAGACACCTGTAGAGCACCTTTATAATCACCCAGTTATGCTGTGACGTTTGGTAGCACACAAAGTGTTCCTCCGATAAACGGGAGTTGCATAACCTCATAGTCATAGGAACATGTATAAGTCATGAAGAAAGCAATATCAACATACTAAACGATAAAGTGCTAAGCTAACGGAATGGGTCAACTCAATCACATCATTCTCCTAATTATGCAATATCGTTAATCAAATGACAACTCATGTCTATGGCTAGGAAACATAACCATCTTTGATAAACGAGCTAGTCAAGTAGAGGCATACTAGTGACACTCTGTTTGTCTATGTATTCACACATGTATCATGTTTTCGGTTAATACAATTCTAGCATGAATAATAAACATTTATCATGATATAAGGAAATAAATAATAAATTTATTATTGCCTCTAGGGCATATTTCCTTCAGTCTCCCACTTGCACTAGAATCAATAATCTAGATTACAGAGTAATGATTCCAACACCCATGGAGCCTTGGTGCTGATCATGTTTTGTTCGTGGAAGAGGCTTAGTCAATGGGTCTGCAACATTCAGATCCGTAAGTATCTTGCAAATCTCTATGTCTCCCACCTGGACTTGATCCCAGATGGAGTTGAAGCGTCTCTTGATGTGCTTGGTTCTCTTGTGAAATCTGGATTCCTTTGCCAAGGCAATTGCACCAGTATTGTCACAAAAGATTTTTCACTGGACACGATGCACTGCTACCTCTTGAGCTTGCGTTGGTTTTCCCCGAAGAGGAAGGGATGATGCAGCAAAATAGCGTAAGTATTTCCCTCGGTTTTTGAGAACCAAGGTATCAATCCAGTAGGAGGCCACGCTCAAGTCCCTCGTACCTGCACAAAACGATAGCTACTCGCAACCAACGCGATTAGGGGTTGTCAATCCCTTCACGGTCACTTACGAGAGTGAGATCTGATAGATATAATATTTTTGGTATTTTTGGTATAAAGATGCAAAGTAAAAAGTAAAGGCAATCTAAAAAAAGCAAAGCAAGATTAAAGTGATGGAGATTGATATGATGAGAATAGACCCGGGGGCCATAGGTTTCACTAGTGGCTTCTCTCAAGAGCATAACTATTCTACGATGGGTGAACAAATTACTGTTGAGCAATTGACAGAATTGAGCATAGTTATGAGAATATCTGGGCATGATCATGTATATAGGCATCACGTCCGTGACAAGTAGACCGAAACGATTCTGCATCTACTACTATTACTCCACTCATCAACCGCTATCCAGCATGCATCTAGAGTATTAAGTTAAAAACAGAGTAACGCCTTAAGCAAGATGACATGATGTAGAGAGATAAATTCATGCAATATGAGATAAACCCCATCTTTTTATCCTCGATGGCAACGATGCAATACGTGCCTTGCTGCCCCTTCTGTCACTGGGAAAGGACACCGCAAGATCGAACCCAAAGCTAAGCACTTCTCCCATGGCAAGAACTACCAATCTAGTTGGCCAAACCAAACGGATAATACGAAGAGACTTGCAAAGATAACCAATCATACATAAAAGAATTCAGAGAAGATTCAAATAGTATTCATAGATACACTTGATCATAAACCCACAATTCATGGGTCTCAACAAACACACCGCAAAAAGAAGATTACATCGAATAGATCTCCACAAGAGAGGGGAGAACTTTGTATTGAGATCCAAAAAGAGAGAAGAAGCCATCTAGCTACTAACTATGGACCCAAAGGTCTGAGGTAAACTACTCACACTTCATCGGGGAGGCTATGATGATGTAGAAGCCCTTCGTGATGACGGCCCTCTCCGGCGGAGCTCCCGAACAGGCCCCAAGATGGGATCTCGTGGATACAGAAAGTTGCGGCAGTGGAATTAGGTTTTTGGCTCCTGTTATGTTCGTTTGGGGGTACTTATGTATATATAGGAGGAAGAAGTACGTCGGTGGAGCATCGAGGGGCCCACGACGTAGGGGGGCGCGCCCTAGGGGGGCGCGCCCCCCACCCTCATGACCGCCTCTCTGATGCCTTGGCGTAGGGTCCAAGTCTCCTGGATCACGTTCGGTGAGAAAATCACGT
This sequence comes from Triticum urartu, assembly GCF_003073215.2. Taxonomy (NCBI): domain Eukaryota; kingdom Viridiplantae; phylum Streptophyta; class Magnoliopsida; order Poales; family Poaceae; genus Triticum; species Triticum urartu. The sequence goes on from NC_053023.1 coordinate 49,190,634, forward strand.
TCCCGAAGGTTTCATTCCGTTTGGACTCCGTTTGATATTCCGTTTCTTCGAAACACTGAAATATGAAATAGGCAAAAAAACACAATTCTGGGCTGGGCCTCCGGTTAATAGGTTAGTCCCAAAAATAATATAAAAGTGGATAATAAAGCCCAATAATGTCCAAAACAGTAGATAATATAGCATGGAGCAATCAAAAATTATAGATACGTTGGAGACGTATCAGGCATCCCCAAGCTTAATCCTCGTCCTCGAGTAGGTAAATGATAAAGAGAATTTTTGATGCGGAGTGCTACTTGGCATAATTTCAATGCAAATCTTCTTAATTGTGGTATGAATATTCAGATTAGAAAGATTCAAGACAAAAGTTTATATTGACATAAAAATAATAATACTTCAAGCATACTAACAAAGCAATTATGTCTTCTCAAAATAACATGGCCAAAGAAAGTTATCCCTACAAAATCTTATAGTCTGGGTCTGGCTATGCTCTATCTTCACCACACAAAGTATTTAAATCATGCACAACCCTGATGACAAGCCAAGCAATTGTTTCATACTCTAACTTTTTCAAAACTTTTTCAATCTTCACGCAATACATGAGCGTGAGCCATGGATATAGCACTATAGGTGGAATAAAATGGTGGTTGTGGAGAAGACAAAAAAGGAGAAGATAGTCTCACATCAACTAGGCGTATCAACGGGCTATGGAGATGCCCATCAATAGATATCAATGTGAGTGAGTAGGGATTGCCATGCAACGGATGCACTAGAGCTATAAGTATATGAAAGCTCAAAAAAAACTAAGTGGGTGTGCATCCAACTTGCTTGCTCATGAAGACCTAGGGCAATTTGAGGAAGCCCATCATTGGAATATACAAGCCAAGTTCTTATAATGTAAAATTCCCACTAGTATATGAAAGTGATAACATGAGAGACTCTCTACTATGAAGATCATGGTGCTACTTTGAAGCACAAGTGTGGTAAAAGGATAGTAACATTGTCCCTTCTCTCTTTTTCTCTCATTTTTTTATTTGGGACTTTTCTCTTTTTTATGGCCTCTTTTTATTTGGGCTTCTTTGGCCTCTCTTTTTTATTATTTATTTTATTTTTCGTCCGGAGTCTCATCCCAACTTATGGGGGAATCATAGTCTCCATCATTCTTTCCTCACTGGGACAATGCTCTAATAATGATGATCATCACACTTTTATTTTTCTTACAACTCAACAATTACAACTCAATACTTAGAACAAAATATGACTCTATATGAATGCCTCCGGCGGTGTATCAGAATATGCAATATGACAATGATGGAGTGTGTCATAATAAACGGAACGGTGGAAAGTTGCATGGCAATATATCTCGGAATGGCTATGGAAATGCCATAATAGGTAGGTATGGTGGCTGTTTTGAGGAAGGTATATGGTGGGTGTATGATACCGGCGAAAAGTGTGCGGTATTAGAGAGGCTAGCAAAGGTGGAAGGGTGAGAGTGCGTATAATCCATGGACTCAACATTAGTCATAAAGAACTCATATACTTATTGCAAAAATATAGAAGTTATCAAAGCAAAGTATTACGTGCATGATCCTAGGGGGATAGAATGGTAGGAAAAGACCATCGCTCGTCCCCGACCGCCACTCATAAGGAAGACAATCAATAAATAAATCATGCTCCGACTTCATCACATAACGGTTCACCATACATGCATGCTACGGGAATCACAAACTTTAACACAAGTATTCTTTAAATTCACAACTACTCAACTAGCAAGACTTTAATATTATCACCTCCATATCTCAAAACAATTATCATGTTTCAATCTTTTCTTAGTATTCAACACACTCAAAAGAAAGTTTCACAAATCTTGAATACCAAGCATATTATTATTAAGCAAATTACCATGCTATTAAGAGACTCTCAAAATAATTTAAGTGAAGCATGAGAGATCAATAGTTTCTTTAAAACAAATCCACCACCGTGCTCTAAAAGATCTAAGTGAAGCACATAGAGCAAAATTATAACGCTCAAAAGATATAAGTGAAGCATATAGAGCAAAATTATAATGCTCAAAAGATATAAGTGAAGCACATAGAGCAAAACTACATAGCTCAAAAGATATAAGTGAAGCACATAGAGCAAAACTACATAGCTCAAAAGATATAAGTGAAGCACATAGAGTATTCTATCAAATTTTAATTCATGTATGGCTCTCTCAAAAGGTGTGTATAGCAAGGATGATTGTGGCATACTAAGACACAAATAATACAAGACGCTCCAAGCAAAACACACATCATGTTGGTGAATAAAAATATAGCTCCAAGTAAATTACCAATGGAAGTGGATGAAAGAGGGGATGCCTTCCGGGGCATCCCCAAGCTTTGACTTTTTGGTGTCCTTGGATTATCTTGGGGGTTCCATGGGCATCCCCAAGCTTAGGCTCTTGCCACTCCTTGTTCCATAATCCATCACAAGAATTCACGCAAAACTTGAAAACTTCACAACACAAAACTTAAAGTAGAAAACTCATGAGCTCCGTTAGCGAAAGAAAACAAAAGACCACTTCAAGGTACTGTAATGAACTCATTATTTATTTATATTGGTGTTAAACCTACTTTATTCCAGCTTCTCTATGGATTATAAACTATTTTACTAACCATAGATTCATCAAAATAAGCAATCAACACACGAAAAACAGAATCTGTCAAAAACAGAACAGTCTGTAGTAATATGTATCTAGCGCAAGATCTGGAACCCCAAAAATCTAAAATAAATTGCTGGACGTGAGGAATTTATCTATTAATCATATGCAAAAATAATTAACTAAATATATCTTTCCAAATAAAAATGACAGCAGTTCTCATGAGCGCTAAAGTTTCTGTTTTTTACAGCAAGTTCAACAAGACTTTCCCCAAGTCTTCCCAATGGTTCTACTTGGCACAAACACTAATTAAACACAAAAAACACAACCAAAATAGAGGCTAAATAATTTATTTATTACTAAGCAGGAGAAAAAGGTAAGGAATAAAAATAAAATTGGGTTGCCTCCCAACAAGCGCTATCGTTTAACGCCCCTAGCTAGGCATAAAAGCGAGGATAGATCTAGGTATTGCCATTCTTGGTTTTAGGGAGAAAGAGAGAAAACTTGTTATCTACGGAATTAATCTTTCTATTTTGACAAAGTAGATGTCCATTAATGGTAGAAGAAAGATTAAGAATGTTGCGGAAATTGGCATCTAGGCTAGCTTTTATCTCTTTAATAGATTTGTTTTGGTAAGAAAGCAAGAGAGATGTGATTTCAGCTTTCTCATTAATGGGGTAGCCAAATATAATTTTCATCCTATCATACGTATCTATGGGGTCCCCTTCAAGGAAACCCCTTCGAAAATAGAGTCTAAAACTTGTTTGAACGAAGCGGGTAGCCCAACATAAAAGCTTTTTAAGTAAACCTCAATTTGATATTGGGGTACATAGCTAGCCCGGATCCTTAACAGCCTATCCCAAGCATCTTTCAAAGATTCATCAAGTAAATAATGAAAAATTCCAGAATCATCTTCATCAAAATTACTAAGGTTCTCATTGATAACTCCGGCAAGTTGTTCTATAGCATTCCGATTTATGAGTTTAGATAAGATAGCAGGATTGTCTAAAGCACTAGAACTTGGGAGAGAACCCCCAACTCTTTTTGGTTCTGACATGGCGAGGGAAAAGAGGCAAATAGAGAGGGAGGATAGAGAGAGAGGGCGAATAAAATGGCAAGGGTGAAGTGGGGGAGAGGAAAACGAGAGGCAAATGGCAAATAATGTAATGCGAGAGATAGGGATTGTGATGGGTACTTGGTATTTTGACTTTTTGCGTAGACTCCCCGGCAACGGCGCCAGAAATCCTTCTTGCTACCTCTTGAGCTTGCGTTGGTTTTCCCCGAAGAGGAAGGGATGATGCAGCAAAGTAGCGTAAGTATTTCCCTCAGTTTTTGAGAACCAAGGTATCAATCCAGTAGGAGGCCACACTCAAGTCCCTCGTACCTGCACAAAACGATAGCTACTCGCAACCAACGCGATTAGGGGTTGTCAATCCCTTCACGGTCACTTACGAGAGTGAGATCTGATAGATATAATATTTTTGGTATTTTTGGTATAAAGATGCAAAGTAAAAAGTAAAGGAAAAATAAAAAAGCAAAGCAAGATTAAAGTGATGGAGATTGATATGATGAGAATAGACCCGGGGGCCATAGGTTTCACTAGTGGCTTCTCTCAAGAGCATGAGTATTCTACGGTGGGTGAACAAATTACTGTTGAGCAATTGACATAATTGAGCATAGTTATGAGAATATCTAGGCATGATCATGTATATAGGTATCACGTCCGTGACAAGTAGACTGAAACGATTCTGCATCTACTACTATTACTCCACTCATCGACCGCTATCCAGCATGCATCTAGAGTATTAAGTTAAAAACAGAGTAACGCCTTAAGCAAGATGACATGATGTAGAGAGATAAATTCATGCAATATGAAATAAACCCCATATTGTTATCCTAGATGGCAACGATGCAATACGTGCCTTGCTGCCCCTTCTGTCACTGGGAAAGGACACCGCAAGATCGAACCCAAAGCTAAGCACTTCTCCCATGGCAAGAACTACCAATCTAGTTGGCCAAACCAAACGGATAATTCGAAGAGACTTGCAAAGATAACCAATCATACATAAAAGAATTCAGAGAAGATTCAAATATTATTCATAGATAGACTTGATCATAAACCCACAATTCATCGGTCTCAACAAACACACCGCAAAAAGAAGATTACATCGAATAGATCTCCACGAGAGAGGGGGAGAACTTTGTATTGAGATCCAAAAAGAGAGAAGAAGCCATCTAGCTACTAACTATGGACCCGAAGGTCTGAGGTAAACTACTCACACTTCGTCGGAGAGGCTATGATGATGTAGAAGCCCTCCGTGATGACGGCCCTCTCCGGCGGAGCTCCGGAAGAGGCCCCAAGATGGGATCTCGTGGATACAGAAAGTTACGACGGTGGAATTAGGTTTTTGGCTCCTGTTCTGTTCGTTTGGGGGTACGTATGTATATATAGGAGGAAGAAGTACATCGGTGGAGCATCGAGGGGCCCACGACGCAGGGGGGCGCGCCCCCCACCCTCGTGACTGCCTCTCTGATGCCTTGGCGTAGGGTCCAAGTCTCCTGGATCACGTTCGGTGAGAAAATCACGTTCCCGAAGGTTTCATTCCGTTTGGACTCCGTTTGATATTCCGTTTCTTCGAAACACTGAAATAGGCAAAAAAACAGCAATTCTGGGTTGGGCCTCCGGTTAATAGGTTAGTCCCAAAAATAATATAAAAGTGTAAAATAAAGCCCAATATAGTCCAATACGGTAGATAATATAGCATGGAGCAATCAAAAATTATAGATACCTTGGAGACGTATCATGCACCAGGTATGTGATAACCCACAAGTATACGGGATCGCAACAGTTTTCGATATGTAAGAGTGGCGAACCCAACGAGGAGCTAAAGGCCGAACAAATATTCCCTCAAGTTCTATCGACCACCGATACAACTCTACGCGCGCTTGACGTTCGCTTTACCTAGAACAAGTATGAAAGTAAAAGTACTTTGTATGTGTTGTTGGATAGGTTTGCAAGATAATAAAGAGCAAGTAAATAAAAGGTAGGGGCTGTTGTAAGTAAAGAAGCAATAAAGTAAATATAGCGAGTGTGGAAAAGCGGTGGTAAGAGTTGTGAAATTGCCCCTAAGCAATTGACTACTTTACTAGACCGATAGCAAGTTTTTATGTGGGAGAGGCCGCTGCTAGCATGTCATCCCTGACTTGGAATTCTATGCACTTATGATTGGAACTATTAGCAAGCATCCGCAACTACTAACATTCATTAAGGTAAAACCCAACCATAGCATTAAGATATATTGGCCCCCTTCAATCCCGTGTGCATCAATTTCTATGCTAGGTTGAAGCTTCTGTCACTCTTGCCCTCCAATACATAGTCCTATCAACATACAACTAACCCTATGATGTGATCCATGGGCACGCTCATATGATGGGCACCAAAGGATAGCAACATAACCACAAGCAAATTAAATCAATCATAGCAATTCATCAACCACCGATAGGACAACGAAAATCTACTCAGACATCATAGGATGGCAACACATCAGTGGATAATAATATGAAGCATAAAGCACCATGTTCAAGTAGAGGGTACAGCGGGTTGCGGGAGAGTGGACCGCTATAGATAGAGGGGGGAAGGTGATGGAGATGTTGGTGAAGATGGCGGAGGTGTTGGAATAGATCGCGGTGATGATGATGATGGCCACGGCAGCGTTCCGGCGCCACCGGAAGAGAAGGGGAGAGGGCGCCCCTTCGTCTTCTTCTTTCTTGACCTCCTCCCTAGATGGGAGAAGGGTTTCCCCTCTGGTCCTTGGCCTCCATGGCATGGGAGGGGCATCAACCGCCTTACGGGGTGGCCACGAAGGTCAGGGGCGGGCCCCCTGCCTCGTGGCCCCCTCGGGCATCGTCTCGCGTGGATATTTCTTCCCAAAAATCATATATATTCCAAAAAAATCTCCGTCAGTTTTTATCCCGTTTGGACTCCGTTTGATATGGATATTCTGTGAAACAACAAACATGCAACAAACAAGAACTGGCACTGGGCACTGGATCAATATGTTAGTCCCAAAAATAGTATAAAAAATTGCCAAATGTATATGGAAGTTGTAGAATATTGGCATGGAACAATCAAAAATTATAGATACGACGGAGATGTATCAGCATCCCCAAGCTTAATTCATGCTCGTCCTCGAGTAGGTAAATGATAAAAAAGATAATTTTTGATGTGTAATACTACCTAGCATAATCTTGATCATGTAATCTAATCATGGCATGAATATTAAGATACGAGTGATTCAAAGCAATAGTCTATCATTTGACATAAAAACAATAATACTTCAAGCCTACTAATAAAGCAATCATGTCTTTTAAAAATAACAAGGCCAAAGAAAGCTATCCCTACAAAATCATATAGTCTGGCTATGCTCCATCTTCACCACACAAAATATTCACATCATGCACAACCCCGATGACAAGCCGAGCAATTGGTTCATAATTTTTAACGAGCTTCAGCTTTTTCAACCCTCACGCAATACATGAGCGTGAGTCATGGACATAGCACTATAGGTGGAATAGAATGGTGGTTGTGGAGAAGACAAAAAGGAGAAGATAGTCTCACATCAACTAGGCGTATCAACGGGCTATGGAGATGCCCATCAATAGATATCAATGTGAGTGAGTAGGGATTGCCATGCAACGGATGCACTAAGAGCTATAAGTGTATGAAAGCTCAGACTAAAAACTAAGTGGGTGTTCATCCAACTTGCTTGCTCATGAAGACCTCGGGCATTTGAGGAAGCCCATCATCGGAATATACAAGCCAAGTTCTATAATGAAAATTCCCACTAGTAAATGAAAGTGATAACTCAAGAGTCTCTCTATATGAAGAACATGGTGCTACTCTGAAGCACAAGTGTGGTAAAAGGATAGTAACATTGTCCCTTCTCTCTTTTTCTCTCATTTTTTTGTTTTTTTTTTGTTTTTTGGTGGGCTTCTTTGGCCTCTTTTTTTTATTTGGGCTTCTTTGACCTCTTTTATTTATTTTTAAAGTCCGGAATCTCATCCCGACTTGTGGGGGAATCATAGTCTCCATCATCCTTTCCTCACTGGGGCAATGCTCTAATAATGATGATCATCACACTTTTATTTACTTACAACTCAATATTACAACTCGATACTAGAACAAAGATATGAATCTATATGAATACCTCCGGCGGTGTACCGGGATGTGCAATGATCTAGCGTAGCAATGACATCAAAAAACGGATAAGGCATGAAAACATCATGCTAGCTATCTTACGATCATGCAAAGCAATATGACAATGAATGCTCAAGTCATGTATATGATGATGATGGAAGTTGCATGGCAATATATCTCGGAATGGCTATGGAAATTCCATTATAGGTAGGTATGGTGGCTGTTTTGAGGAAGGTATATGGTGGGTTTATGGTACCGGCGAAAGTTGCGCGATACTAGAGAGGCTAGCAATGATGGAAGGGTGAGAGTGCGTATAATCCATGGACTCACATTAGTCATAAAGAACTCACATACTTATTGCAAAAGTTTATTAGCCCTCGAAGCAAAGTACTACTATGCATGCCCCTAGGGGGGATAGATTGGTAGGAAAAGACCATCGCTCGTCCCCGACCACCACTCATAAGGAAGACAATCAATAAATACCTCATGCTCCGACTTCGTTACATAACGGTTCACCATACATGCATGCTACGGGAATCACAAACCTCAATGCAATTATTTCTACTAATCCACAACTACCCACTAGCATGACTCTAATACCACCATCTTTATATCGCAAAACTATTGCAAGGAATCAAACATATCATATTCAGTGATCTACAAGTTTTATGTAGGATTTTATGACTAACCATGTGAATGACCAATTCCCGTCATCTCTCTAAATAGATATAAGTGAAGCAAGAGAGTTTAATTCTTTCTAAAAAAGATATGCCCACGCTCTAACAAATCTAAGTGAAGCAAAAGAGCATTCTACAAATGGCGGTTTTCTATGTAAAGCGAAACAGGCAATCCAAACTTCAAATGATATAAGTGAAGCACATGAAGCATTCTATAAAGCCATACTCAAAAGATATAAGCGAAGTGCAAAGAGCATTCTATAAATCAACCAAGGACTACCTCATACCAGCATGGTGCATAAAAGAAAAATGAAAACTAAATGCAAAAGACGCTCCAAGATTGCACATATCACATGAACGAAACGAATCCGAAAACATACCGATACTTGTTGAAGAAAGAGGGGATGCCTTCCGGGGCATCCCCAAGCTTAGATGCTTGAGTCTCCTTGAATATTTACTTGGGGTGCCTCGGGCATCCCCAAGCTTGAGCTCTTGCCTCTCTTCCTTCTTCTCACATCGAGACATTCTCGATCATCGAACACTTCATCCACACAAAACTTCAACAGAAAACTCGGTAAGATCCGTTAGTATAATAAAGCAAATCACTACTGTAAGTACTGTTGCAAACCAATTCATATTTTTTTGCATTGTGTCTACTGTAATATAACTTTTCCATGGCTTAATCCACTGATATAAATTGATAGTTTCATCAAAACAAGCAAACTATGCATAAAAAACAGAATCTGTCAAAAACAGAACAGTCTGTAGAAATCTGAACATTCACCATACTTATGATACTTTAACAATTCTACCAAAATTAGGAAAAATAAAAAAAAAATCATATAAAGACAGTGCAAAAAGAATCAGAGCCATTTGACGTTCCAGCTAAAAATGTAAAATCGCGCACTACGGCCAAACTTTCTGTCCTGCACCGTACAAACCATCAAGCAAATGTAAACATCCTAAAGGCAAACCTTGGCACATTATTTTTATAATACAATGTAATTGTACAAGGGGATAATTATTTTTGTTGAAAAGTTTCTATAATCAAGATTCACAAAGTTGTCGTGAGCATGAACAAAGTTCAAGGAGCTCTCCCACTTCAACAATGCTTGTCTTTCTCACTTTCACTTTCCTTTTTGAAAAAGTTTTGAGTTCCCCTCTTTATTTTTGTTGTTTTTAAACTATATAAAAGCACTCAACAGAAATAAATGACTCGGTAAAACTTCCGGGTTGTCTCCCTGGCAGCGCTTTCTTTAAAGCCATTAAGCTAGGCATATAGTGCTCAAGTAGTGAATCCACCCGGTTCCCAAGGTATATCAAAGCCAATTTTAATTAACAATGATTTGTAATTTAGTAGTGAGCACAAAGCAACATATATCATGTAATGACGAAGTCTAACTCTGTTCCTATGCATCGGCATGTCATAAAAGAACAATTCATGCACACATAGAATAGGCCAACGCATAGTATAAACAGTTTCTTGCAATTTTATCATGTGGGGAACATAGAGAGGTGGAGATATAGTTCCTCTCTCATAATAATTGCAAGTAGGAGCAGCAAGCACATGCATATTATATTCATCAAAATCATCATGTGCAACGGCATAAGGCAACCCATCAATATAATCCTTAATAAGCACAAACTTCTCCGATATAGTGTAGCTTGGAGAATTCAAAAAGATAATAGGACTATCATGTGTGGGTGCAATAGCAAAATTTTCATTTTTAACATAAGGAACTATAGCAAGTTCATCTCCATAAGCATAATTCATATTGGCATCTTGGCCACAAGCATAGCAAGCATCATCAAAAAGGGATATTTCAAGAGAATCAACGGGATCATAACAATCATCACAGCAATCATCCTTCGGTAAGCACGAAGGGAAATTAAACAATGTATGAGTTGAAGAGTTACTCTCATTAGAAGGTGGGCACGGGTAGCTAATCCGCTCTTCCTCCTTTTGTTCTTCGCTCTCCTCCTCATCTTTTTCATCCAATGAGCTCACAGTTTCATCAATTTCTTCTTCCATAGACTCCTGCAAAATATTAGTCTCTTCTTGGACAGCGGGGTAGTCCTCAATATATGGTTCAACATAGGCATTAGAAGCATAATTATCATAGCAATATTTAAGTACGTCAAAATTTTCAGATTTGTAAAGAGTAGCATCATACGTTTCAATCAAAGAAGCAATTTCATAAGCACCCTTAAAAGCAACAAATTCTTCAATTTAAACACCATTAGCATACGAAGATACGATTCCGTTATCACCAAACTCACATTGATAGGGAAGGTGTTTCTTAGGGTTTTCAGAACAACAAGTAATATCATATATTTCGCATAAATTCCAAGCATAGCATTGCAAACGATGAATTTGACCCAGTAAAATTTTCCCCTTTACAGATATTCGGTGTCGCACATAACAAGCATGCTCATCTAAAGATTTGCCCTCAACTAAGCTAGTTGGGGTTTTAGCACGAGCACATAGGGATCGAAGATGATCCAAGTAATAAGCTTCAGCAGTGTGATAGATTTTGAGTGGTTCTTCAACCATTGGTTCAGTAGGTACAACTAATTTTTTTGGTATTTTGCATTTCATACCCATAACTAAAGATAGAAAACAACTAAGAACAGCAAATAAAAATTACTTAGTGATAAAGCAAACAAGCACACACGAGAATATTCACCCCACGCTATTGCTCCCCGGCAACGGCGCCAGAAAAAGGTCTTGATAACCCACAAGTATAGGGGATCGCAACAGTTTTCGATAAGTAAGAGTGTCGAACCCAATGAGGAGCTAAAGGCAGAACAAATATTCCCTCAAGTTCTATCAACCACCGATACAACTCTACGCACGCTTGACGTTCGCTTTACCTAGAACAAGTATGAAATTAGAAGTGCTTTGTAGGTGTTGTTGGATAGGTTTGCAAGATAATAAAGAGCAAGTAAATAAAAGGTAGTGGCTGTTGTAAGTAAAGAAGCAATAAAGTAAATATAGAGAGTGTGGAAAAGTGGTGGTAAGAGTTGTGAAATTTCCCCTAAGCAATTGACTACTTTACTAGACCGATAGCAAGTTTTTATGTGGGAGAGGCCGCTGCTAGCATGTCATCCCTGACTTGGAATTCTATGCACTTATGATTGGAACTATTAGCAAGCATCCGCAACTACTAACGTTCATTAAGGTAAAACCCAACCATAGCATTAAGATATATTGGTCCCCCTTCAATCCCGTATGCATCAATTTCTATGCTAGGTTGAAGCCTCTGTCACTCTTGTCCTCCAATACATAGTCCTATCAACATACAACTAACCCTATGGTGTGATCCACGCGCACGCTCATATGATGGGCACCAAAGGACAGCAACATAACCACAAGTAAATTAAATTAATCATAGCAATTCATCAACCACTGATAGGACAACGAAAATCTACTCAGACATCATGGGATGGCAACACATCATTGGATAATAATATGAAGCATAAAGCACCATGTTCAAGTAGAGGGTACAGCGGGTTGCGGGAGAGTGGACCGCTGTAGATAGAGGGGGGAAGGTGATGGAGATGTTGGTGAAGATGGCGGAGGTGTTGGAGTAGATCGTGGTGATGATGATGATGGCCATGGCAGCGTTCCGGTGCCACCAGAAGAGAAGGGGAGAGGGGGGCCCTTCGTCTTCTTCTTCCTTGACCTCCTCCCTAGATGGGAGAAGGGTTTCCCCTCTGGTCCTTGGCCTCCATGGCATGGGAGGGTCGAGAGCCCCTCCGAGATTGGATTTGTCTCTCTATCTCTCTGTTTCTGTGTTCTCAGATTCTACCCTTTCACCGTTTCTTATATTCCCGGAGATCCCTAACTCCGATTGGGATGAAATTGTAACACGGTCTCTATCCAGATATTAGCTTTCTTGTGGCGAAAGAAGGGCATCAACCACCTTACGGGGTGGCCACGAGGGTCAGGGGCGCGCCTGCCCCCCTGGGGCCCGCCCCTGCCTCGTGGCCCCCTCGGGCATCATCTCGCGTGGATTTTTCTTCCCAAAAAAATCTTCGTCAGTTTTTATCCCGTTTGGACTTTGTTTGATATGGATATTCTGCGAAACAAAAAACATGCAATAAACAGGAACTGGCACTGGGCACTGGATCAATATGTTAGTCCCAAAAATAGTATAAAAAATTGCCAAAAGTATATGAAAGTTGTAGAATATTGGCATGGAATAATCAAAAATTATAGATACGATGGAGACGTATCAGTATGACACCTAGATCGGATATGAACTCCTTCATACAGACTCCTTCATTCGCTGCTTCTGAAGCAGCAATGTACTCCGCTTCACATGTAGATCCCGCCATGACGCTCTGTTTAGAACTGCTCCAACTGACAGCTCCACCGTTCAATATAAACACGTATCCGGTTTGCGATTTAGAATCGTCCGGATCAGTGTCAAAGCTTGCATCAACGTAACCATTTACGATGAGCTCTTTGTCACCTCCATAAACGAGAAACATATCCTTAGTCCTTTTAAGGTATTCCAGGATGTTCTTGACTGCTGTCCAGTGATCCACTCCTGGATTACTTTGGTACCTTCCTGCTAAACTAATAGCAAGGCGCACATCAGGTCTGGTACACAGCATTGCATACATGATAGAGCCTATGGCCGAAGCATAAGGAACATCTTTCATTTTCTCTCTATCTTCTGCAGTGGTCGGGCATTGAGTCTTACTCAACTTCACACCTTGTAACACAAGCAAGAACCCTTTCCTTGCCTGATCCATTTTGAACTTCTTCAAAACTTTGTCAACGTATGTGCTTTGTGGAAGTCCAATTAAGCGTCTTGATCTATCTCTATAGATCTTGATGCCCAATATGTAAGCAGCTTCACCGAGGTCTTTCATTGAAAAACTCTTATTCAAGTATCCTTTTATGCTATCCAGAAATTCTATATCATTTCCAATCAACAATATGTCATCCACATATAATATTAGAAATACTACAGAGCTCCCACTCACTTTCTTGTAAATACAGGCTTCTCCAAAAGTCTGTATAAAACCATATGCTTTGATCACACTATCAAAATGTTTATTCTAACTCCGAGAGACTTGCACCAGTCCATAAATAGATCGCTGGAGCTTGCACACTTTGTTAGCACCTTTTGGATCGATAAAACCTTCAGGTTGCATCATATACAACTCTTCTTCTAGAAATCCATTCAGAAATGCAGTCTTTACATCCATTTGCCAAATTTCATAATCATAAAATGCGGCAATAGCTAACATGATTCGGACGGACTTAAGCATCGCTACTGGTGAGAAGGTCTCATCATAGTCAACTCCTTGAACTTGTCGAAAACCTTTCGCAACAAGTCAAGCTTTGTAGACAGAAACATTACCATCGGCATCTGTCTTCTTCTTGAAGATCCATTTATTTTTTATGGCCTACCGATCATCGGGCAAGTCAACCAAAGTCCACACTTTGTTCTCATGCATGGATCCCATCTCAGATTTCATGGGCTCAAGCCATTTTGCGGAATCTGGGCTCATCATCGCTTCCTCATAGTTCGTAGGTTCGTCATGGTCAAATAACATGACCTCCAGAACAGGATTACCATACCACTCTGGTGCGGATCTTGCTCTGGTTGACCTACGAGGTTCGATAGTAACTTGATCTGAAGTTTCATGATCATCATCATTGGTTTCCTCACTAATTGGTGTAGGTGTCACAAGAACCGGTTTATGTGATGAACTACTTTCCAATAAGGGAGCAGGTACAGTTACCTCATCAAGTTCTACTTTCCTCCCACTCACTTCTTTCGAGAGAAACTCTTTCTCTAGAAAGGATCCATTCTTAGCAATGAATGTATTGCCTTCGGATCTATGATAGAAGGTGTACCCAACAGTTTCCTTTGGGTATCTTATGAAGACACATTTCTCCGATTTGGGTTTGAGCTTATCAGGTTGAAGCATTTTCACATAAGCATCGCAGCCCTAAACTTTAAGAAACGACAACTTTGGTTTCTTGCCAAACCATAGTTCATAAGGCGTCATCTTAACGGATTTTGATGGTGCCCTATTTAACGTGAATGCAGCCGTCTCTAAAGCATAACCCCAAAACGATAGTGGTAAATCAGTAAGAGACATCATAGATCACACCATATCTAGTAAAGTATGATTACGACGTTCAGACACACCATTACGTTGTGGTGTTCCGGTTTGCGTGAGTTGCAAAACTATTCCGCATTGTTTCAAATGTAGACCAAACTCGTAACTCAAATATTCTCCTCCACGATCAGATCATAGAAACTTTATTTTCTTGTTACGGTGATTTTCCACTTCACTCTGAAATTCTTTGAACTTTTCAAATGTTTCAGACTTATGTTTCATTCAGTAGATATATCCATATCTACTCAAATCATCTGTGAAGGTGAGAAAATAACGATACCCGCCGCAAGCCTCAATATTCATCAGACCACATACATCAGCATGTATGATTTCCAACAAATCTGTTGCTCGCTCCATAGTTCCGGAGAACGGTGTTTTAGTCATCTTGCCCATAAGGCATGGTTCGCAAGTACCAAGTGATTCATAATCAAGTGATTCCAAAAGTCCATCAGTATGGAGTTTCTTCATGCGCTTTATATCAATATGACCCAAACGGCAATGCCACAAATAAGTTGCACTATCATTATCAACTTTGCATCTTTTGGCTTCAACATTATGAATATGTGTATCACTACTATCAAGATTCAACAAAAATAGACCACTCTTTAAGGGTGCATGACCATAAAAGATATTACTCATATAAATAGAACAACCATTATTCTCAGATTTAAATGAATAACCGTCTCGCATCAAACAAGATCCAGATAATGTTCATGCTT
This sequence comes from Triticum urartu, assembly GCF_003073215.2. Classification (NCBI taxonomy): domain Eukaryota; kingdom Viridiplantae; phylum Streptophyta; class Magnoliopsida; order Poales; family Poaceae; genus Triticum; species Triticum urartu. Next base: position 49,206,012 of record NC_053023.1, read on the forward strand.
AACGCTGGCACCAAATAACAATTATTTAGGTCTAAAACTAATCCTGAAGGTAGATGTAGAGGTAGCGTGCCGACGGCGATCACATCGACTTTGGAACCATTTCCCACGAGCATCGTCACCTTGTCCTTAGCCAATCTTCGCTTAATCTGTAGTCCCTGTTTCGAGTTGCAAATATTAGCAACAGAACCAGTATCAAATACCCAGGTGCTACTGCGAGCTCTGGTAAGGTACACATCAATAACATGTATATCACATATACCTTTGTTCACCGTGCCATCCTTCTTATCCGCCAAATACTTGGGGCAGTTCTGCTTCCAGTGACCAGTCTATTTGCAGTAGAAGCACTCAGTCTCAGGCTTAGGTCCAGACTTGGGTTTCTTCTCCTGAGCAGCAACTTATTTGTTGTTCTTCTTGAAGTTCCCCTTCTTCTTCCCTTTACCCTTTTTCTTGAAACTGGTGGTCTTGTTGACCATCAACACTTGATGCTCCTTCTTGATTTCTACCTCCGCTGCCTTTAGCATTGCGAAGAGCTCGGGAATTGTCTTATTCATCCCTTGCATATTATAGTTCATCATGAAGCTTTTGTAGCTTGGTGGCAGTGATTGAAGAACTCTGTCAATGACACTATCAACACAAAGATTAACTCCCAGTTGAGTCAAGTGATTATGATACCCAGACATTTTGAGTATATGTTCACTGACAGAACTATTCTCCTCCATCTTGCAGTTATAGAACTTATTGGAGACTTCATATCTCTCGATCCAGGCATTTGCTTGAAATATTAAATTCAACTCCTGGAACATCTCATATGCTCCATGACGTTCAAAACATCGTTGAAGTCCCGGTTCTAAACCGTAAAGCATGGCACACTGAACTATCGAGTAGTCATCAGCTTTACTCTGCCAGACGTTCTTAACGTCATCAGCAGCATCTGCAGCAGGCCTGGCACCTAGCGGTGCTTCCAGGACGTAATTCTTCTGCAGGAACGAATCCAGGGGTGAGGGGGGGCTAGACCCCCCCCCCCAACGATTTCGTTTTACTCGTTGGCGATTAGCAGACCGACAGGAAAAAGTGAGTATTTTGCTAATAGCGCCCCCTGACCACGTGAAGCCCAACAAAATCACCAAGCCCATCTTTAGCACGCCTGCAGTAGTAGCCCAACAAAAGGGAAAAGATCAGATCAGGATCGTTTGTTTTTCTTGTCTGCGATGCCTATCGATGAGGTCTAGCCATCTAGGGCAGTTCTTGACGAGCGCCAACCCTAAAAAAATGTTCTTGACCAGCGGCGTTTCAATATGAGCCTGAGCCGACCATCCTTGCGCGCAAGAGGGCGTGTGTGTGCTGATGAGGGCCAAGTGCCATCCTTGCATGGACGTGCGGCCGGCACCACATTGAGAAGCGGCGAGCAAGGAAAAGGGGGTTAAGGTTATTCTCGTTAGTTATTCTACTATATCAAATTAATCCATGCCTTCAGAACCTCACAATTCGAACCGTGGTTACTATATAAGAATGAAAGATTAATTAGGGAATATATCCCTTTACCGGTTTACCCATAGGACAAGGTTTTGCATTGTTTATCACATCATGTACTGAAAGATTTAAGTTAATTAACACATGAGTTGATTTTGCATTTTCTTTATGATAAATTTTGAGGAAAAAAATTGAAACTGACCACAGAAGACACATGTTTTCATGAAGATGTAGGTTGTCTCCCTCACAAAAAAACATAGACTGTCTGCGTATGTTTCTTTACGAGTCTCTACATTAGAGGAAAAATTTTGCCCCCCCCTATGTTTGAATCCTGGCTCCGTCCCTGTTCTTCTGTGCAGCAATGAGGATAATCCTCAAGTTACGGACTCAGTCCGTGTAATTGCTACCATCATCTTTCAACTTTGCTTTCTCAAGGAACGCATTAAAATTCAATGGAACAACCGCACGGGCCATCTATCTACAATCAACATAGACAAGCAAAATACTATCAGGTACTAAGTTCATGATAAATTTAAGTTCATTTAATCATATTACTTAAGAACTCCCACTTAGATAGACATCCCTCTAATCATCTAAGTGATCACGTGATCCAAATCAACTAAACCATGTCCGATCATCACGTGAGATGGAGTAGTTTTCAATGGTGAACATCACTATGTTGATCATATCTTCTATATAATTCACGCTCGACCTTTCGGTCTCAGTGTTCTGAGGCCATATCTGCATATGCTAGGCTCGTCAAGTTTAACCTGAGTATTCTGCGTGTGCAAAATTGGCTTGCACCCGTTGTAGATGAACGTAGAGCTTATCACACCCGATCATCACGTGGTGTCTCGGCACGACGGACTTTGGCAACGGTGCATACTCAGGGAGAACACTTTTACCTTGAAATTTAGTGAGAGATCATCTTATAATGCTACTGTCAAACAAAGCAGAATAATATGCATAAAGGATAAACATCACATGCAATCAATATAAGTGATATGATATGGCCATCATCATCTTGTGCTTGTGATCTCCATCTCCGAAGCACCGTCATGATCACCATCGTCACCGGCGCGACACCTTGATCTCCATCGTAGCATTGTTGTCGTGTCGCCAACTATTGCTTCTATGACTATCGCTACCGCTTAGTGATAAAGTAAAGCAATTACAGGGTGATTGCATTGCATACAGTAAAGCGACAACCATATGGCTCCTGCTAGTTGTCGATAACTCGGTTACAAAACATGATAATCTCATACAACAAAATATAGCATCATGTCTTGACCATATCACATCACAACATGCCCTGCAAAAACAAGTTAGACGTCCTCTACTTTGTTGTTGCAAGTTTTACGTGGCTGCTACGGGCTGAGCAAGAACCGTTCTTACCTACGCATCAAAACCACAATGATAGTTCGTCAAGTTAGTGTTGTTTTAACCTTCGCAAGGACCGGGCGTAGCCACACTTGGTTCAACTAAAGTTGGAGAAACTAACACCCGCCAGCCACCTGTGTGCAAAGCACATCGGTAGAACCAGTCTCGCGTAAACGTACGCGTAATGTCGGTCCGGGCCGCTTCATCCAACAATACCGCTGAACCAAAATATGACATGCTGGTAAGCAGTATGACTTGTATCGCCCACAACTCACTTGTGTTCTACTCGTGCATATAACATCTATGCATAAACCTTGCTCGGATGCCACTTTTGGGGAACGTGGTAATTTAAAAAAAATTCCTACGCACACATAGGATCATGGTGATGCATAGCAACGAGAGGGGAGAGTGTGTCTATGTACCCTCGTAGACCGAATGCGGAAGCGTTAGCACAGCGCGATTGATGTAGTCGTGCGTCTTCACGATCCGACCGATCCAAGTACCGAACGCATGGCACCTCCGAGTTTTGCACACGTTCAACTCAATGACGTCCCGCGAGCTCCGATCCAGCAAAGCTCCCTAGGAGAGTTTCGTCAGCACGACGGCGTGGTGATGGTGATGATGATGCTATCGACGTAGGGCTTCGCCTAAGCACCGCTACGATATGATCGAGGTGGATTATGATGGAGGGGGGCACCGCACACGGCTAAGGGATCAATGATCAATTGTGTGTCTATGGGGTGCCCCCCTACCCCTGTATATAAAGGAGGGGTGGAGGAGAGGGCCGGCCAAGGGGAGAGGCGCGCCCAAGGGGGGCAATCCTACTCCAAGTAGGTTTGCCCCCTCTTTCCTAGTCCTAGTAAGAGAGGGGAGGGAGACGAGGAAAGGAAAGAGGGGGCCGGCCCCCCTTGCCCTAAACCAATTCGGTTTGGGCCTTGGGGGCGCGCCCCATACTCCCCTTGCTGCCCTCTATTTCCACTAAGGCCCATGTAGGCCCATTATGCCCCCGGGGGGTTTCCGGTAACCCCCGTACTCCGATATATGTCTGAAACCTTCCGGAACCTTTGTGGTGTCCGAACATAGTCGTCCAGTATATCGATCTTTACGTCTCAACCATTTATAGAATCCTCGTCATGTCTGTGATCACATCTGGGACTCCGAACTACCTTAGGTACATCAAAACACAAAACTCATAATACCGATCGTCACCGAACTTTAAGCGTGCGGACCCTACGGGTTCGAGAACTATGTAGACATGACCGAGACACGTCTCCGGTCAATAACCAATAGCGGAACCTGGATGCTCATATTGGCTCCCACATATTCTACGAAGATCTTTATCGGTCAAACCGCATAACAACATACGTTGTTCCCTTTGTCATCGGTATGTTACTTGCCCGACATTCGATCGTTGGTATCTCAATACCTAGTTCAATCTCGTTACCGGCAAGTCTCTTTACTCGTTCCGTAATACATCATCCCGCAACTAACTCATTAGTTACAATGCTTGCAAGGTTTATAGTGATGTGCATTACCGAGTGGGCCTAGAGATACCTCTCCGACAATCGGACTGACAAATCCTAATCTCGAAATACGCCAACTCAACAAGTACCTTCGGAGACACCTGTAGAGCACCTTTATAATCACCCAGTTACGTTGTGATGTTTGGTAGCACACAAAGTGTTCCTCCGGTAAACGGGAGTTGCATAATCTCATAGTCATAGGAACATGTATAAGTCATGAAGAACGCAATAGCAACATACTAAACGATCAAGTGCTAAGCTAACGGAATGGGTCAAGTCAATCACATCATTCTCCTAATGATGTGATCCCGTTAATCAAATGACAACTCATGTCTATGGCTAGGAAACATAACCATCTTTGATAAACAAGCTAGTCAAGTAGAGGCATACTAGTGACACTTTGTTTGTCTATGTATTCACACATGTATCATGTTTCCGGTTAATACAATTCTAGCATGAATAATAGACATTTATCATGATATAAGGTTTCCTTATATCATGATAAATGTCTATTATTCATGCTAGAATTGTATTAACCAAAAACTTAGTACATGTGTGAATACATAGACAAACTGAGTGTCATTAGTATGCCTGTTTATTATTCACTCTAGAATTGTATTAACCGGAAACTTAGTACATGTGTGAATACATAGACAAACTGAGTGTCACTAGTATGCCTCTACTTGACTAGCTCATTAATCAAAGATGGTTAAGTTTCCTAGCCATGGACAAAGAGTTGTCATTTGATTAACGAGATCACATCATCAGAGAATGATGTGATTGACTTGACCCATCCGTTAGCTTAGCACGATGATCGTTTAGTTTGTTTCTATTGCTTTCTTCATAACTTATACATGTTCCTATGACTATGAGATTATGCAACTCCCGAATACCGGAGGAACACTTAGTGTGCTATCAAACGTCAAAACATAACTGGGTGACTATAAATATGCTCTACAGGTGTCTCCGATGGTGTTTGTTGAGTTAGCATAAATCGAGATTAGGATTTGTCACTCCGTGTATCGGAGAGGTCTCTCTGGGCCCTCTCGGTAATGCACATCACTATAAGCCTTGCAAGCAATGTGACTAATGATTTAGTTACGGGATGTTGCATTACGGAACGAGTAAAGAGACTTGCCGGTAACGAGATTGAACTAGGTATTGAGATACCGACGATCGAATCTCGGGCAAGTAACATACCGATGAGAAAGGGAACAACGTATGTTGTTATGCAGTTTGACCGATAAAGATCTTCGTAGAATATGTAGGAGCCAATATGAGCATCCAGGTTCCGCTATTGGTTATTGACCAGAGATGAGTCTCGGTCATGTCTACATAGTTCTCGAACCTGTAGGGTCCGCACGCTTAACGTTCGGTGATGATCGGTATTATGAGTTTATGTGTTTTGATGAACCGAAGGTTGTTCGGAGTCCCGGATGTGATCACGGGCATGCCGAGGAGTCTTGAAATGCTCGAGACATAAAGATCGATATATTGGAAGCCTATGTTTGGACATCAGAATGGTTCCGAGTGAGTTCGGGCATATACCGGAGTACCAGGGGGTTACCGGAACCCCCCGGGGAGTATATGGGCCCTAATGGGCTTTAGTGGAGAGAGAGAGGCAGGCAGGGCAGGCCGCGCGCCCCTTCCCTCTCTGGTCCGAATTGGACGAGGAAGGGGGCGGCGCCCCCCTTTCCTTCCGCCCTCTCTCCCCCTTCCTTCTCTCCTAGTCCAACTAGGGAAGGGGGGAATCCTACTCCTGGTGGGAGTAGGACTCCTCCAGGGCGTGCCATAGAGGGCCGGCCCTCCCCCCTCCTCCACTCCTTTATATATGGGGGCAGGGGGCACCCATAGACACACAAGTTGATCATTGATCTCTTAGCCGTGCGCGGTGCCCCCCTCCACCATAATCCACCTCGGTCATATCGTAGCGGTGCTTAGACGAAGCCCTATTCCGGTAGCATCATCATCACCGTCATCACGCCATCGTGCTGACGAAGCTCTCCCTCGACACTCTGCTAGATCATGAGATCGTGGGACGTCACCGAGCCGAATGTGTGCAGATCACGGAGGTGTCGTACTTTCGGTACTAGGATCGGTCGATCGTGAAGACGTACGACTACATCAACTGCATTGTCATAACAATTCCGCTTACAGACTACGAGGGTAGGTAGACAACACTCTCCCATCTCGTTGCTATGCATCACCATGACCTTGCGTGTGCGTAGGATTTTTTTGAAATTACTGTGTTCCCCAACAGTCCACTTATTCCATATCATTCGGTCGCGCAAGTGAAAGGCAATAATGGCTATATTCGATGAACTGGCCGTGGCAGAGAGAAACTGGTATGAACTCGACTTGTTCTGTCTGTGTAAATATGTTTAACCTAGTATCCATGATTTAGCCCATTATGATTAAACATGTTTGCAATGACAATTAGAGAGTATAGTTTCTCATGCCATGCATAAGTAGCTGGGAGTTGATAATGATTTACCTTGGGTATCAACATCGCGTTAAAATGACTGTGGTGTAGTATGATGATATGGTATCCTCCTCTGAATGTTCGAGTGGCTTGACTTGGCACATGTTCATGCATGTAGTTGAATCAAAACCAACATACCTCTATGATATTTATGTTCATGGTGCTCATATCCTACTCATGCTAGTGTCCAATGTTACTTATGCATAATGCATGGTTATGATCGTTGTTGCTCTCTAGCTGGCCGCTTCTCAATCTAATTGCTAGCCTCCGCCTGTACTAAGTGGGAAATCTGCTTGTACATCAAAAACCTTGAACCCAAAGTTATTCCAGATGAGTCCACCATACCTACCTATATACGGTATTATCCTGTCGTCCTAAGTAAATTTGCATGTGCCACATCTAAAAACTTCTAAAAATATTTATTTTTTGTGCCTGGATCATTCATGGAACGACAGGAGGTAGTCGGTATCTTCCATGCTAAGCGGGTTATTCTCAGGTCGAGTGTTTATTTACTCGCCATCGCACGAGAAAAGGGCGATATTAGGGATGCCCAGTCCCAAACTGCAAAATACAAAAAGAGTTAATCACTCGAATAATCAAACAAAAACTCCCAATGGAGTCAAAACCTTTACTCTTATCGCTTGGGAACTGCCACTAGCTTGTTTAGCATGGGAGCTATTTATAACTGATAGTCGTGAAGTAAATGAGAAGGGTGCATGTCTCAAAATATCATTTATCTCTGTTTTAAAATTTTGAGCTCTGGCACCTCCGCAAATCACTGCTTCCCTCTGCGATTGGACTATCTATTTACTTCTATGTTGTGTCATCACCTTCTAAAACAAGTGCTAGAAACTGAGAGAGCACAACTGTCATGACTTATGCATTGTGTGTAGCTAATGTTGGGTGCATCATGACTTGATCTTTTCTACCATGAATTACAATGTTTAGTCGCTGCTTGGACTTTGGAGGTGCTCTGCATTTATGTTTTGCGGTCTCAGAAAGAGCTAAAGAGATACGACTATTGTCATATTATATCATGGTTGTTTTGACAACGTGTTGCCGTTCGAGATGTCTTATTATTGCTCGCTAGTTGATTATGTCATTGATATGAGTTAATATAATCTTTAAGAGTTATTGTCGACATAGTTAGTTATAATGTTGGCTGAAAACCTGGATGATGTTTAAGCTTATTTATGCAAACAAGAGCAAAAGAGTTCGTAAAAGTTTTTTCTTTTTCACTTTTAGTTTATCAACTAAATTGCTTGAGGACAAGCAAAGATTTAAGCCTGGGGGAGTTGATACGTCTCCAACGGATCTACTTTTCCTAACGCTTTTCCTCTTGTTTTGGACTCTAATTTGCATGATTTGAATGAAACTAACCACGGACTGACGTTGTTTTCAACAGAACTACCATGGTGTTGTTTTTGCGAAAAAAATAAAAGTTCTCGGAATGGAACGAAACTTTGCGCGGATTTTTATATCAATAATAAGAATTTCTGAAGCCAAGACCCACCAGAGGGGGGCACCTGGGTGAGCACAACCCACCTGGGCGTGCCAGGGGCGCGCCCAGGTGGGTTGTGCCCACTTGGTGGCCCACAGACCCTGAAACCAACGCTATAAAATCCTATTTTCGGAGAGAAAAATCAGGGAGAAAGAATTATCGTGATCCACGAGACGGAGCCGCCGCCAAGCCCTGTTCTTCCCCAGAGAGGGGATCTTCGTTCTTCGTCATCTCCAACCCTTCTCCATCGCCAATTCCATGATGCTCCCCACCGGGAGTGAGTAATTCCTTCATAGACTCGCTGGTCGGTGAGGAGTTGAATGAGATTCATCATGTAATCGAGTTAGTTTTGTTAGAGCTTGATCCCTAGTATCCAGTATATTCTTAGATTGATGTTGCTATGACTTTGTCATGCTTAATGCTTGTCACTTTGGGCCCGGGTGCCATGATTTCAGATCTGAACCATTTATGTTATCACCATTATATTCATGTTTTAGATCCGATCTTGCAAGTTATAGTCGCCTACTACGTGTTATGATCCGGTAACCCCAGAGTGACAATAACTGGGACTTCTTCCGGTGATTACCGTAGTTTGAGGAGTTCATGTATTCACTATGTGTTAATGCATTGTTCCGGTTCTCTATTAAAAGGAGGCATTAATATCCCTTAGTTTCCAATATGGACCCCACTGCCATGAAAGGGTAGCACAAAAAATGTCATGCAATTTTTTTAATAAAGCACGTATGACTATTTACGGAATACATGCCTACATTATATCGATGAACTGGAGCTAATGCCGAATAGCCCTAGGTTATAATTGTCACATGATGAATATCATCCAATGCCTACGAATTCATTATATTGTTTTTGCTAAGTTACTACTACTATCATCATTGTTACACTTGCTACTAAATTACTGTTATCATTGTTACTATTACTATTGTTGTTGTTACTACTATCAAAACTATCATATTACTGTGCTACTGATTACTTGCTGCAGATAATTAATCTGCAGGTGTGGTTGAATTGACAACTCAGTTGCTAATACCTTCAAATATTCTTTGGCTCCCCTTATGTCGAATCTATAAATTTGGGTTGAATACTCTACCATCGAAAACTGTTGCGACCCCCTATACTTGTGGGTTATCAGCGACGACGACGACGGTGGCGACTACACCCGGTTCTACAGGCTCCTCGGCATGTAAAAGGCGGGTGGCGGCGTAGTAATGTCGTTTTTAGTTAGTTTTAATTTATGTTTTTTAGTTTTTTTACAAATATCAATGAAATCATTGAGTTTGGACGAATTTTATGTTGTGTTTGGTCGATTTCCTTTTTCAGAAAGGGGAGTCTGGGGCGACCTAGGGGCGGCGGCTAGGAATCCGATCGCCCCCATGCCGATGTTATCGCCGGTTCGCCCCCAAACGGCGATTTTTTCTAGTCCGGGGGGGGGGGGGGGGGGGGGGGGGGGGACGACTGGAGATGCTCTTACTTGCCGAATCGAGCTCCAGGGCGAGTGCCCCCCCCCCCAATGGAAAAAGTCCAAAATAAACCTTAAACTTGTTGGCGAAAACTAAATCAAACCATAAATTTGTAATCCTGGAAACCAACACATCAAGCTCACTGATCCCGATCTATTTTGAACCTTGAAGGTGTTCCCAAACAGGGATTGCGACGTGGCAGATCAACTATCGGGATTGTTTGCTGCAAACGTGATTGGGCCGGCCCATTAGGCGCAAAGGGAGTTTTTTTCCGTAAGCGTGACGTAAAAATAACCAAAAAAATACACACTAGCTGAGTCGAACTTGTGACTTGGCGCAGTCGATCTCCACTTGCTAGATAATCAGAGTTGACAACTACTAGTGCGATACGTTGAAGCCCGAAAACATTTTCGAGAGCAGACAATTTTGTTTTAAATCCCCAAGCATTTTCTAAGGTGCGAACACCTCTTGAAATTCCAAATACTTTTGAAAAAAGGAACAATTTTTTAAAACACAATCATTTTTGACAAAGCGGACACTCTTCGAAATATTTTGTTAAAAAAGGGGAAAAAATTAATCCTGAAAAAATATGCACAAACTTTTAGAAAATTGCTTTCTGAAATTTTGTTCATAAATTCAAAAAATGATCACGCATTTCGTAAATTGTTCAGAAGTTAAAAATAGGTTCATGTTTTCTATTTTTTGTCACAAACTAAAAAAATGTTCGTTGTTTTTCAAAAATTGTTTGGAGTTCCCAAGTTCTGTATAAAATTTTAAAACTGTTTGTGATTTCAAAAATTGTTTAAATTTGTTAAAAGATGTTCGAAATTCCAAAAGTTGTTCACATGTTTCTGAAAAATGTTTGGATTTTCAAAAATTGCGTCGCATTTTCCTTACAGATGTTTCTGGAATGCGCACTACCAAGCGTCATGAGCAGCCTTAGGGGCCGGTGGCTAGCTGGGGTCGTCGCTCTCTCAATGCGAGAACCAGAGTTCGTGTCGTGCGAAGTACTGACAGCGAATTTTTCTTTTGTCACCTACTCCCTCCATTCTGAATTACTTGTCGCAGGTATGGATGTATCTAGATGTATTTTAGTTTTAGATACATCCATTTGTGCGACGAGTAATTTAGAACAGAGGGAGTAAAAAATTTTCATCGCTCCTTATAAAAGACAAGTGGCTTTGTGTAGTTTAAAAAAATGTTTGTTCTTATTACAAGAGTACTAAAACTTTATTGTCATTACGAAAATAAATAACAAAAAAAGAAAATGAAACAAATAAAATAGAAAAAACATAGCAGCACGAGTGATTGCGCTAATGGCCGGCCCGTTTCGTCTTAATGTCCAACCAACCTATCAACAATCCTAGGATTGACTTTCCACATCAGTGAATAACAGCTAAACGGGCTCAAGATTCAAAATAGACCGGGATCAGTGAGTTCGGTGTGCTGATTTCCGGGATTATAAATTCAGGATTTGTTTTAGCTTTTGTCTACAAGTTCCATGTTTATTTTGGACCCCCTGCGTTGGACCATGTTGCTCGCCATGTAGTATGCCAGCTGTTGCTATTGCTTGCACAAGCCAGACGACGGCAAGGTGGAGTTGCGCACCACAACCTCCACAAAGGAGCAATGCTACATCTGAGATGATTTGGCAGGCTTTAATTGGCATTAGAGAGGGCGGGGCCCATCTAAAAATCAGGGGGAATGTTTAGTTGGAGGGAAAGGAAGTTTACATAGCAACAGTACGTAGGTCTAGCATTTTCGTCCACAACACCATGGGGGCCCAGGTCTTAGTGGTCGCGATGATTAGAGGGGTCGAGGCGGAGCTCCTCTTAGGATGCTTCGCGTTCAGCGCGTGCATCCATTTTTTCATGGATGGAGAGCGCTTTAAAAATGCGTTGCGAAAGTCCATGGCACACGGAGAGGCGAATATGGAGGGCAGTTCAAATTATGGCAATCTTGTCAAAATGACGACTCTGTTGGAGTGTTTTTTTACCAAAATCGTCATGATCACAGGCATTATAGAGGTTGAGAATATATAACAACTCTACTAAAATTATTCTCTTTTTTGCCAAAATCGTCACAATAATAGCGATTATTATCACGATCCAACAGATATGAGGACTCTTCTAGAATTACTAGGTGTGAGCCCTGAAGCCCAGATCGTTGAGAGCATCTCCAACAGACGCGCTATATAAGCGCCGCGTTGCAAAAGTAGTGCTTTTTGCGAGCGCGTTACCGCTCCGGGCGCTCCATCGGAGGCACAAAAACCGCGCGCGCGGCATAACTAGTTCAGCGCGCGGGCCGAAACGCCATCGCGCGCCGATTATTTGTTGCGCCCGCTCCCGCGCGCTGGACACTCGAGCGCCCGCTCGCAACTTCTACCTACCCCATCCAGCCGCTAGCGCCGCCGCCGCTCGTGCCACCCCATTTGTTCCGGCGACCGTTCCGACGCTTCCCTGACCTATCCCCGCGCCGCCGCTGCTTCCTCCATCTCCCTCTGGTCGCCGCCGTCCGTCGCGCACGGCATTCCTCCGACGAACAGCGTCCGGCCGCCCACTGCCGCTCGGCGCCCGCAAGGTATTCGACAAAACGCTTGCAAGGTATGTATTGCTTCAGCTTCACATTTTTTACATGAATTTGGTGCATGTTGTTTGCAGTTTTTATAGCCTAGGTTAAATTAAACATTGTAGATGAGTTTGTCATATGATTCTTCCAAAGAAGAATTTGATATGGAAGAGGATGAGGATCGTGCAACGATCCTAGCTATGCACGTCAATAAAAAACCGAAGTACGGTGGTTCGGTTATGGGTCGGCAGAAAATTTGAAGAGATAGGATCGATGCCCACAACAGATTGATCAGACACTATTTTGCGGATCCTCTCGTGTACCCCGAATCGTACTTCCGGCGCCGGTTTAGGATGAGCACCGAGTTGTTCAGGCGCATTGCAAAGAAACTAGCGAGCCATGATCGGTTTTTTCAGCAAAGGAGGAATGCCGCCAGAGAGCTCGGGCATAGCATCTTTCACAAAGGTGACAACCGCTTTGCGTATGTTAGCATACGGTATCCCCGCTGATCTAGTTGATGATCACTTGGCAATGGGTGAGAGTCAAGCCATCATGTGTGTCAAGCGCTTCGCAGTCGCAATTGCGCAAGTGTTTGGCCAGGAGTATTTGAGATCTTCCAATGCCGAAGACGCCGCAAGGCTACTGGAGATGAACAAAGCTCGCGGCTTCCTAGGTATGCTTGGCTCAATAGATTGCATGCATTGGAGTTGGAAGAATTGTCCTAAGGCATGGCGTGGCCAAAAAAAAGGGTTTCACTATAATGCTTGAAGTGGTGGCCGATCAAGAGACTTGGATTTGGCATCCTTTTTTTGGAATACCTGAATCTTTGAATGACATCAACGTTGTTAATCGGTCACCACTGATGAATAAGATTGCAAATGGTGAACTGCCACCGGTATAGTTTGTAGCAAATGGCCGTACATATAACTATGGCTACTATCTTGCGGATGACATCTACCCAAAGTGGCAAACATTTGTGAAGCCGTTGAAAAAACCGGAAGGTAAGAAAAATCTTGATTTCCACAATGCTCAGGCGGCGGGTAGAAAAGATGTGAAGAGAACTTTTGGGATTTTGCAAGCCCAATTTACTATTGTGAGAGGACCGGCTAGATTTTGGGATCAAAAGATGCTTTGGTACATCATCAACGCTTTACAACATGATCATCGAGAATGAGCGTGGCCAAGATGTAGACTACTCTCACTATGAGCTCTTGGGACATCCCGTGCGAGTGCGGTGGAGGGCTGCCAGGGTGGCCCGTTTTGTTGCCTCCTATCAATGCCATTCGACGTGCCGAAACGCATGATAATCTTCAGAAGGATCTCATCGAGGAGTGGTGGGCATGAAATGACCGACAAAATGTATCATGATTTGTGCGCTTGATGTTGTATTGTTAAACTATTGTTGATTTATTTTATTTGTGTTCGATTTTTTTGGTTGTGTTTGAAGTGCATATGTTGTTTGTGCGAAAGCGCGCACGCAGCATTTTTGCAGCGTCTGCGAGAGCTACTCTCGTGCGCTAAACTTTGCAGCGGCCGCTGGAGCCAGCGCTCCGCGCCGCGCAAAAACAGACGATCGACACGTTACAAACGTTTTTTTAGCGCGCCGTTTTTAGCGCGCCGCGTGTTGGGTGGCCGCTGGAGATGCTCTGAGCATAGCACTGGCCCGCTGGCCCACTGACTGGCCGAAGTACATACCTACCTATCCGTGACTTTGATTCTGGTGTCATACCACTAAAAAATTACTTCTATTGTACTTCCTTCGTTTAGGTGTGTAAGTCATCTTACGAAAATCAAATACTTCTACGAGTACAACCCGCACCCTTACGGCGGCGACATTAGCACTTAGGTACGGTACATTAACTCTCATCTCGTTTCTTGTTTCGTGACATATCAAACAATAAGAGACGCGGGTCATGCATGATTTAAATGATTTGAGCTATCAAACACGACATGCAGTGGTTAATTCATTACATATTATGTTATTAATTAGAAAAAAAATTAAGTTTTTTTGTTTTTTCCTTCATCTTAATCACGGTGCACAACCTTATACTGCCATTACGACCAGCCGATGACTTTACACACCTACACACCTACTCCATGGAGGGAGTACCACTCTACCTCACCCACTGTCCCACTCTCGTCGCACGCCCTCGAACTCGGTGCGCAATAATGCTACGGCGGCATCTTCCTCCCGTCCCAACCGTGCGGTGGCTTCCAAACGCCGCCTCCGTCACCGCTTCGCCGTCGCCATCACCCGAAACTAACAAGCCACCAGCCACCCCCCACCCCGCACATGCACTCGTCTGCTCCCACTTCGCCTCCTCGCTCTCACACACCCCACTCTGTCTCCACTCCAGCCCACGCCCCCAGCCATCCTTAACCACCGCTCTTCCATGGCGGCCGCCGACGACGATGGCCAGATCGACGACGACGAGTTCTACGAGTACAACCCGCACCCTTACGGCGGCGGCTACGACATCGCCGCCACCTACGGCGCACCCCTCCCGCCCTCCACCTCCACGTGCTACCCCGTCTCCTCCCCCGCCGGCGCCCCCGCGCGCCCATCTCCGCGGCCGCCCGCGCCCGCGCCTGTTCCTGCTCCCGCCACGCCGCAGCCGGCACCAGCTTCGCCCGCGAAGCCTCGGCCGGCCCCATCGCCAGAGCCGGCGAGGACACCGCCCTTTTCGCCGGTTGCGGTGCCGGTGCCGGTCGCGGAGCCGTTCTACTGGCCCAAGCCGCACGACTACGGGGACGCGCCGCGGTGGCCGCCCGTGTACCCCACGCCGGAGGTGTTCCGGCGCTGGCCGTACCTGGCGGCGGGGTCGCATTGCTGCCACTCGCGGGGCGGGCCGCGCGACTACTGGAGGCAGTGCATGCGCGGGCTGGACTTCCTCTTCGGCCACGCCGACGGGTACGGGGAGCGGCGGATCGGGACCGACTGCCACGGGGTCCCCGTGTACGCCAACAAAAAGGGGGGAGTGGAGGACGCCGTGGTCGTGGAGGTGCCGCCGCCGACAATCGGGAATGTGCAGTGGCACGACGCCGGCGAGGTGCCGGCAACTGGGAATGCGCAGTGGCACGGCCACGGCGAGGTGCCGGCCATTGGGAATGTGCAGTGGCACGACCACGGCGAGGTGCCGGCGATTGGGAATGTGCAGTGGCACGACGCCGGCGAGGCGCACGAGCAGAGCAATGTGAGGAAATACACCGCATCATTCTTCAGTATATCATGCTTTAGTTTACTCTTGGCATACTACTATAATGTTTCAGTATTTATCTTCCTCTGTCAGTATTATATATTGACCGATTCCTTAATTGTTTTGTACTCGGAGACAGTGGCTATCTTCGTACGACAATGCAAAAGAGGATACGTATGCATACGCCCATTCTACGTATGGCTCGTATGACGCGTCCTACGGACAGTCTTACAGTGTTGATGCTGTTTCGGATGAACCTACTTGGTTTCCCAATCAAAGCTACCAGGATGTTTACAGAGAGGAGGAACCTCGGTATCAGGTATTTCTCAGCTCTGAATGATCCAAGTGTGAGCCACTCAGTTAACTAGTGACCAGTTGTCATCGTGCGCATTCAGCTCAATTTATGTATAAGTGTTTTAATAACTTTGTTGTGCTGGTCAGTTTCAGTGTTGTCAGCATATTGACTTGCTCTGCCCAATGATTAATTTGACCTTTATAAAGAGCAACATTAAACTAGAAATGCAAAACGAATCAATGAGTTGTATGCCTGAAAGATGCTTCAGTAACTAGAGTAGGCAATCCAGTCCATGATTCATCACTTTCCTTTTTCAGAACATCCATGATTCGTTTACTTATTATACTTGCACCTGGACCTGTCCCTGCTTGTTATATTCACATCTAAACCCCATCTCAGTTTCACCCAAGCGTCCTGTTATGGTGCAGAGAGTACTATTTCAGCTCAACCAATATATTGCTACAATCAAAGATTTAGTGAACGGACACCCTAAAGCTGTACTATTTGTTTGTTTAACGTGGTCATATATATTGTTTGTTTAATCTTTCACTGAATGAGGTAGCCACAGGCACATCAGTGTTGTCTAACTACACATCTGCACATATATTTGCTCTGCCTGAATGACTAATCTTTTCAATGGAGGATCATTAGACAAGTCACACAAAACAAAGCAAGAAGATTTTTTATATGTTTGAGAGAGATGCTCCAGTAATAGTCTGCCCAATCTATGATTAGTTACTTATGACTTACACTCTATACTGCTTGACTGCTTGTTATCTTCACATCTAAACCCCATCTCAATTTCAATACAGGAGGTTTTGCCCAGTTATGGCATAGAAAGCACATTTTCATCTCAACCTATTTATTGTTACAATCAGCACACTGGTGAACAACCACTGCATGTTCAGGTTGAACCTCCGGAAACATTTTATTCTCACAAGTTGGAGTACCACGAGGTTTGTTAGCTTTCAATGTCATTTACTTAGCGCTTTCAGTTTTGTGTTGATACATCAGTAGTTGCTATACATCTATTTGCTTATCCAGGCTGACTACATTTGCCTCCGTGAAAATATAATATGTTTCTCTATATTCTCATAATTGCTAACTACATAATATTTTGATCCTTATATAGAATTTCTCAACATATACCAACCATATTGATAATTCGGAGATATCGACACAGTCATGTGAGATACAGCCCTATGCATATGTACCTGACAGCCCAGTTGAAGCTTATCAACCTTCTTGGTCGATGAATTTGGGATACTACCAGGACTCCGCAGAAGAGGTGACTCCTCAGTATGATAATGTAAGGTGTACTCCTGTCATATTTGAGATGCTACTGATACAACACTGATATAAGACCTGTTTGTTTATAAAACTGTCATATTGACAGATTATTGACTGATTATTCAGAGTACAGCTAATATATCTTTTCTTTGTTAACTCATTGTTTTGGCTAGCAGGATGCTTTCGGATCTGGTGAATACGGAGGCATGGCAAGCATATTCTCGTCCTCCTCCTATCCTCAGCAAGTAGAAGTTTATGTGCAATCTTACGGTGATGAGAATGTCTCCTTAGAACAAAATTTCCAGAGCAACTGGAATGCTTTTTCTGAAGATACCTCTGGAATCACTAAATCAGTAAGCATAAGAGCGTGTATTGTTATTATTATTTTTTGTCAGTGTTATAGATCAAATTGCAGTGCTGGACACTTACATTTTTCTGCGACATATTTTTCCCTGTGAACTGAATGTGCCGGCATAGGCTTATTTTCTAGCAAAGCAATCCTTATCTGCGAGAACCTGTTGTTGTAAGCAAACTCTCAGCCATATTGTCTACTGTTGCTATCGCAATTGTATCTCTTTAGGCAACTATAGAATCGTAGAATTCAGATTTTTCCCTATCCCTTTACGTGGGAGATTTTCTTTAATGTAAATAGCGTTAGTTGTTTAATAATTTTTGCTTAATTTTCTGTCTGTGACTAGCAAACAGTTAAGACAACTCGGTTTATGTCATTTTAACAATTTAACAAGTCATGTTGTTTCTTGTGCTTTGCCAGGATTTTTTTAGGTTTGCAACTGAAAAATGAGTTGTTTTGTATGGTTAATACCTGTATATGTGGAGCAAAATAGCTTACCGTATTTAACCTGCAGGTTGATGATTGCAACCATCTGAATGGCTCCTTCTGGCCCTTTGGAGAATACTCAACATATACTGTATAGTCTATAATGTTGTAATTTCAGTTTAGTATCAAAATATCATATACCCCCTCCGTCCCGAAATAACTGTTGTAATTTCACTTCAGGATCACATGTATGGACATTTTGATCTAATTTATTTGGCCAAATGTAAGTAGTAAACCGTGTCATAGGAAAAGTGTAAGTAGTAAGTTGTTTTTGCACGATATTATGTACGACCAAATATGTGTTAGTTATGCATAAAATGCAAGGTAATAACCGCATTGCTGATCCTAGTTGCATTTACTTATAAAGTTGTTGTTTTCCATTTTGTGTTATGTATTTGATCATGATATTTATACATTTTTCCTTGCAAAGACCTACTGTGCGCTGGAACCATTTACGGTAAGCCACCTTTGTGAACTCTTGAGGTTTGTAACACTATTACTTCATTTTTGTTCTCACAGGATATGTTTACTGGATATCTATTCAGATTTGAACAATATCACAAAAATGCATCGTCCAAACTTCTCCTTGCTGTTGATTTTCATTTTGTGCTATGTATCTGATCATGGTATTTATACATTTTTCCTTGCGTAAGACATACTGTGTGCTAGAACCATTAATGGTCAGCCATGCTTGTGAATAGCCTTGAATCTTAGTAAACTCTTGAGGTTTTTGACACCAACTTCACTACTTTAAGTTCTTCTCACAGGATATCTTCAGCGGATACCTATTCGGATTTGAACAATGTCACAAAAATGCCTCATCTAAACACCTCCTTGCAGTTTACTGTCGGACAACCGACCAGATTCAAGCCCGGCCTAGACCCTCTACTCGGAAGGACTTGTGGAAATCCTCAGAAACTAGTATTGCCCAACTCACCAGTATTAACACAGAAATGTTGCATCTATCCAGGCCTCAGTTTGTTTGGACTCGTTAGCTCTTGTCGTTCAGCTTCTCTCTCCTCTCATCTTGTCTCTCCGTAAACACTCTCCTCTCATCTTATCTCTCCGTAAACGCTCTCCTCTCATCTTGTCTCTCCGTAGACAGTGCTAAAAGTAGGGCTCCAGACTTGAAAGCAAAGTAGTACCACAAGCTTGAATTGGCATGAATATACAACATGTAGGCTAATTGTTGAAACTTTCTGACTGTCAAACAGTTCAATTTGCGGTGATTTTAACTTGGACTTGAGTTTCAAACCAAATGTGCTGTTTTGGATTTGCACACCGCTGAATTGTTCTACATTTGCCACCATGCCCCATCCGATCCGGAGTTTTGTTGTGTTACTACGTCCCTGTGGTCTGTTATGTAGCTGGAATCATTAGCATTGTCATGACCCTTTTGTTAAACTTCCTTATTATACGTAAGCAAACATCTCTGCGACTATAATTGTTTGTCTCCTTAAATCTGCAGGATTTGGTTGGGATGTAGCTTTCAGTACTCTGCAAACTATGGACACCCGAACATCTGAATACGATATGTAGGACATGCTGCCTATCTAGGAACTGTTTGTTCTTAACTATTGCATACGCTGAGTTTTCGGACTTATTAACATCCTTGGAAAACCTAATAATGAAGCAAGAAAAATGGGGACACCAAAGTAGGCAGCTAAATTCTGTTGTAAGACTTGCAGATGACTACGCATTTAGGGGAGCAATCAAAATGATAGGTAAGCTTTCACTTTTGGATATCTGCAAGGCCCATATAGGGTACTCAACAGAATACCT
Source organism: Triticum urartu (assembly GCF_003073215.2). Classification (NCBI taxonomy): domain Eukaryota; kingdom Viridiplantae; phylum Streptophyta; class Magnoliopsida; order Poales; family Poaceae; genus Triticum; species Triticum urartu. The sequence goes on from NC_053023.1 coordinate 49,225,816, forward strand.
ATTATGGTTAACGCTAGTTTTTTTAGGGGATTATGGTTAACACTAGTGTTTGTGGCTTACTGTTTTCTATAGGTCAAATCTTTGCAACCATTCTGGGCCTGCTGGGCCTGGCCCAGTTAGTCCTTCTACCAGCCCCCTGGATGTGATGTGAGCTTGCAAACATAAAATCAGAGTCTTCTAAAAAAACATAAAATCAGAGGAACAAACAGAAGTTCTGCTGAAGCTATAGGTATGATGGTGGGTTTGAATGCTGAAGTCTGATTTAATAATTCCTTGAAGAGTGAGTCAACTAAACCAGGAGAGAAACATCAGATGGGCTATCAGCACACCAGCACTGAATACTCCATAGGCTTGAACTTTTCATATATACAATGTTTGAGCTTATGCAGTTCATAACTGATGGCCATAAAAAAAACCTTCTGCTCTTGTACAATTTTTTAGTTGCATGAATGGCAGACGCACTCATTGGAGATAGATATATTTCTGATGCCCCTTCCTTCTTTTTCTTCTTAAATCATCATGATCCTCTAAATTAAGATTAACATGCCCAGAGAAAAAGTTGAAGTTAGGACATAGAAAAACAGAAAGATGCTTGATGGATCTCCTCCAGGGCCATGATATCCCTCGCTTTATTCCCATGCTCCCTAGCTAGTTGAACTGCCGAGGTTGGCAGACGCTGTTTGTAAACAGTTGAAAAACGAGAGTGCCTTTTGAATTACTAGTACCGCTCCTCCCTGTTTGTTTGACTCAACCTTTCCACTTTCCAACTGCCCGTAGAAAAGACTGTCAAAAAGGTCCAGTCAAATACAGCACTAGTTGTTGTTGTCATGGTCCTTTATGTTTGTAGCAGGTGCTACTACCTGTACGTGTATTATTATGCAAGTAATTGACACTGCTGGCTTTGAAGCAGTGACGTGGGGTGAAATTCTGATTGGCGGTGAAACTGAGACCTTCATGCGGTTAAAATTACCACACTTTGTTTGACCAATATCTCAGTTATAGTTACAGCAAGTTTAGCCAGCCAAAAGGGAATCTGAGTAAAGACCAAGGGATGCCAAAAGTAAGTACGATAACAATTTTATACTACTAACACATGATAATGTCCTTTCTTGAGGCGCCAAATTGCCATTTCGTTTCTATGATTGATTGGATGCTTTTTCAGTACTGTCAGTCACTCAGTCTGCCAATGGAGTGTGTATGTACCATCTGTTCTTTCACCTTTTATGATTTCATACATCTAGGGGCAACTTCTTTTTAAAATAAACATCTAGCTGGTTTCGAGATCTTATGAGTTTCAACTCTAGTCTACCCCAACTTACTCCGGACTAGAGGTCCTGTTGTTGTTGTAAACATCTACGGGCACCAAGTAAATGCCCTTTGATTCCTGTGTGTGTGTATATATACCCTATATGAGGAAAAACAATTATGAAAAAAAATCAAATCTAGAACTTTTTTGGAATAAACTTGACATTTTGGGCACTAGTATATAAATTTTCACAATGGAAAAACCCCTGTTGACTTCTGGGTAAAAAGCAATTTTATTGTTATATACAAGTTACTATTCACACATATTTGAACTTAATTTTAGTTTTTTTTCCTTGCAGTCAACAGTTTTTTTCCTTTGTGGATTTTTTTACAAGTAAAATGGAAGGTCAACTTTGTTTTAAAAAAATCAGTCTTTCTATATTTTTTGTAATTACTATTTTTTTTGCGTATAGGGTGTATAACTGTATATACACACAGAAACCAAACGTCCATATGCAGGGCAACTGGCCCAATTCCAGACATAAAAGTGAATATGCATTTTTTTCTAACAACACACATTCTTAAATTTGGGAATATAATCGTATTTGTTTTCCTTGTACAATGATTAGACTTATCTTGTTAATCAATACTGTCATGGTGTGAGCCCAAAAATATGAACGGCGTAGGTATTATTTCTTTGCTATCGTCTTCAGCCTTGTTTGAACATGGTCTTTGTAATATAATACAGAGTAATAGTTGCATCAAGACAAGGGGGGCAGTATTAATAAGCAGATAAGGGCGCCATACGATCTGATGATTCTCTGATCAGATCCCTCCAACTAATTAATTCCTTGAGCAGTATTCAAAACAGAAGGGAGGGTCAGATTATAGTTTATACAGATCGACGTTGAACGGGAAGCAGGCTAAAAACAAATCGTTTGAGATAATACAAGTGCAAACGAGGCATGGTCACATCCACCTGAATAAATTTAATGCAGGTGTGTTACTTACCCTTCTCAGTGACGTGTGCATTTCTTAAGATTTAACCGCGTTTACTTACCACATGCGCTCTCGCTTTCGGGTGACGAGCAAACTTGTCGAGTCGATTAGGCTCGCACAGAAGAAAATCATTCAGGGAGAGAGAAACATCATGCCTCGACATCAGCTTAGGCTGTCTGATTTGCAATTTCAATAGTAGTTGACTTGATGGGCTCGATAGAAAATTTCTGGAGAGATACAGCAGCAGATTTTGTGCTTCCAGCTCCAGGAAGCTTCCCTGGAGATGCATAATGGTTTGATTGTGCACGTAGAGGACATGCACTTTTTGAATCTTTAGCAATGGGGCGACTCATTTCGTCCGCCCGCGTTTATTTGAGTCGGCGCGGACAAAAGTGGCGGCTCAACGCGTCGACCCAAACTCAAATCGTATCCGTCTGGCGTCTGCGCCGACCCATTTCCGGTCCAAAATTGCGTCTGCAATGTATCGACGCGGACGCGAAGTGGATGCGCCGCGCGTCTCCTCACCGTCCGTCGCGTCCCCATCTGGCGGCCACTCAACCGCCACCGGTCGTCTTATTTATGACGACCACCGACAGCGGGCCCATGCGTCAGCCAGTGGAAGCGTCCTTTTTTAACTACGCGTGCGGCGGGGTCGGCCTCATCCACTTCTCTCATCCACATCTGGCCCCCATCACTCCCTTTGCTTCCTCGCCGGCGACCGCAAACCCTAGCCATGGGCCTCTTCGGCAGCAGCAATGGCAAGGGCACCCCCGGCGCCTCGTCCTCCCGTGCTCCCCTTCCCCCTCCTCCTCCTCCGGCGGCGACGCGTTTCCGCCCGGGTCGCCGACGCCTGCACATCCCGGTGCACCAAGCGCAGTGGAACTGGGAGTATAGGCAGCCATTGCCGTACCCCGATGTCACGCTGCCGCAGGATCCGCAGCGGATCCCGGTGCCGGCGGTTCCTCGTACCCAACGGGCGCACGACGACGAGGTGCGCAGACGCCGCGCGCAGCTCACGCCGGAGCAGCGTCGACTGCCAGAGTACGCCGCTGACTCCCCCAACTGGGAGGCGTGGTTTTCCCTCGAACACGAGGAGCAACGGCGCTCGGGTGTCGACGCCGTCCCTCTGCCGTTCCCACCGCCGCCCCCGCAGGTAGAGCCGGAGGACATGGAGGCGGAGGCAGAGTACCAAACCGCCCTCGAGGAGGCCCTGCAGCACGCGCTGCAGGCTAGCCGCCTCGAGAAGGACGCGCACTGGGATGGGCTGGAGCAAGCCCTTGCCCTGTCGGCAGCGGGGGACTCTGTTCATACCCTGCTCTTCGTGCCGCCAACGCCACCGTCGCCGCTCGTCCAGCCCAAGCTGGAGCCGGAGCCGACGCGTAAGCGCTCCCTGCCTCCCCCCACTTGGCCAGAGGAGGCCTACTCGTGGACAGGTCAGTACCGCGAGTGGGTGAGCGCGCCTCCCGCCCACTTCTCCGCGACGTCGGAGGAGGAGGTGGCCCACCTAGAGCGATGGAAGGAGCACTCGCTCCGCCAGAAGCAGGCCGACGGCGAGGAGCAGATGCGCTACGACACCATGCTCCAACGCGACGCGGAGGCGCTCCGGCTCGAGGAGGAGGAGGAGCGCGCGTGGTTTGCTGTAATGCCGCCGCCCCAGCAGACGCCGGAGAAGGCTGTCCTGGCAGCGTACCAGGCGGCGTTCGGGTGGGCTGGCCCTGCTCCAGTCTTCATCGACCTCACCGATGACGGCGGCGTCGACGACAAGGGGAAGAGCAAGGCCGACGACGTCTAGGACAGCGTGCCGGGCGGCAGCAGGCGGGCGCAGATTTTTTTTAATGTTTATTAAATTTAGGTAGACTTTGGCCGGCGTTTGACCGGCCACTTCATGTTTAATTATGTTTATTTATGTTTATTTCATGTAACTTTTTTTTTTCACGACGACATATTTAGATCGGCCTCCTCGTTGGATGATCAAGTCGACCCATTTTAAAATGCGAACGCGCACGTTCGCCTGGCCGACCCAAACAGACAAAAGACGGACAAAGCGCGCGTCTTTTTGGGTCGACCCGTTGGGGTTGCTCTTATTACACGACACGTAGAAATGAACTGGTATCGAGCAAGCATGTTCCGTTCTACACTAGTTGAGACTGTGAGATCTCCACGCTCCACTCCACAGTGCGGCGGTCGCGTCCCGCGATTTGCGGCTGTGTCCAGCAAGCGTCCAATTGGTACTCACATGGGGTGGGTGCCGGGTGCCGGGTTGGGGGTAGGACCGTAGGAGTGGTACTACAGTATACGTAGTATTTTGCTCCATTTCTGCTGTTTACTACTAAAGTACGAATTACGAGTGACCTCTACGAATTCATGGCCGATCAGCAGAGTTGGAGCGAACCATAACAGACAGTACGTAGACGAGTCCCATTCCAACCCCCATGCATGCATGCGGTGCATGTGCAATCTTTTTCTCGTTCCTTTGCCTCTTGGAGATGCATGGAGCTGGAGTTGGGCTGTTGGAGGCTGCAACTTGGAGTGCAACCTTGACTAACTGGGGACGTTGTTTTGTTCGATCCAGATGGGAAGAAGATGCTAGTACGATCCGTTCAATGGCGATGGATGTGCGTCCGTTCACGGGTTCGTGTAATGAGCCGCTGCCCGCTGGGTGTATGCCTTGCCGGGATGTGGCACTGTGTCCGCACGCACCGGACATTGCCAATTCCAAGTTCCATTGCCGCGCCTCTGCCTAGCTTGGCTTAGCTAGCTAGGCCACCCTACATCTATGTGGCGCCACCAGCACCATAGCCCTACGCATCTTGGACTCTTGCGGGCGGCTGGTACAGTGTACAGTGTACCGTGTACAACTGCACATGCAATGGGGTAGTACTCCTAGCCCATCGCCCCAGAACGTAGGGTGTAACGTAAATCCCTCCGCCTGCCTGCCTGCACGATTGGTTTGCACGTACTCCTCATACATGATCGCGACAGACAGGTGACAGGCCAGGTGATGTAGACGACGGGTGAATAATACTGCTACTAACTAATAAGTGAGTGCTAATGGACAAGGAAGGATCTTAAAACAAACGGCGCCATGTCGCGACGGGGGGCAGCAGGGTACCGAGGGTACCACGGCACGGCCTCGGCTACATATAGGCGCGGCAGATTAGGTTAGGCAGGGGCCTCATCACCCGTTGGTGGTTACCTACCTCTGAGACGCGGATGAATTACGCCCAACACATTCGTGCCCGGCCGATGCCCGTCGGGATCCCGTCCGGTCCGGGGCGCCATGAGTGCCTCTGTCTGTGGAGCGCCATGTGAGCCGTCGCAGGCAGGCAGAGGCTGGCATTCATGGGGCCTCCTCACGGAGGAGGACGCTGCTGTACCCTTTTAATTGTCTGGTATTCGCAGACAGAGACAGCGGCCCGTCAAGTTGGCACGCTCCCGCCACTGCTTGCCCAGTGGTAGTGCCAGTCTACGTACCGATCTGCGCAACGGGAGACACACCTAATACGTACAACGTATGCATACGCACGTAGTATACGTATCTCAAGGAGTTGAGCTCCTACGGTTTGTCTGGATAGAAATTTGCAGTCAGTCAACACGTAGATAACAATATACGTATCAGCCGGTTGTGGATGTGGTGAGATCCAGCCAGCCAGCCAGCCCAGTGGTACTGGCTGTGGCAATTACTTTAGTCTGATGATTGCCTTCTGACTGTGCGAGGACAGGCGCTGACACAGGGCACATGGTGCTGAATCAGCGCGACCGAGACCGCGCCCGCCATGTTGTGGCTGTCCGTCCCTTCCGTTGGATGGGCCGTGCCTACAGCAGCGCACGCTAGGCCGGGGCCGCGGGGCCCGCCGCTTTCGGGCCGGGTCCGTTGGCGAGACGAGGCCTGCTCCTTCTGTTTCGGCCGGAGGAGAGGAAAGGCGGGCGGGCGGCTTTCCCGTTTGACGCCGTGCAAGGCCGAAAACGACAGTGGAATGCCCGCGCGCGCCTGCGTTCGTTTTCCCCTTGGACCCGGTTCGCGCCCTCGCATCATCCGTGGTACTAGGCCGGGTGTGCGGTTCGGGGACTCAATCAGGGCGCCGCGCATGTGCGCCGCCGGCAGCGCGCTCGTGCTCCTGCTCTGCTGCCTTGCCTGGGTGAGTGATACTACTCTGGAGCCGATCGGACCTCCATGAAATCAGCTTATGATTTTTCTTCCAGACGAGACCCTGCTAATGCAAACATGCAATACTGCCCTTTTCTAGTGCCTCGTTGTATTAACCGACAAAAAGAGAAAAGGGAATCAGGGCAATAATAAGCGAAAGAAGTTGTAACAAACCCTTGAAATCGCCTAACATGACCCGCAAACGGCACCTGGTTGACCTGTCTAACCGTACGCATACTTGACAGCCATTGCTTGCAAACATTGCCACCCCTTTTAATCTGTTCATTTTCAATCATGGCAATATAACATAATATAACATAAATATAACATAATATCATAAATAATAAAAATTACATCTAGATCCATGGACCACCTAGCGACGACTACTAGCACTGAAGCGAGTCGAATGCGCGCTGCCGTCATAGCCCCTCTCCTTGAAGCCATAATTCCGGCTTCACCATGGACAACCGCCGTCGAATCTATACCCACAAGATAGCCCAATGAAGCTCAAGTCGACCGAGGACCTAATAGTTGACAACTCACGCTAAAGACTATGCAAGTCCGATTCTTAAGGCAGGCATTGAATTAGAAATATGCAATGTTTGTGCTAAAGACGATTAACGCAACCGGACCGGGCCTTTCGTGTCATCGTCATCACCTGGACAACGTTGTGTTAGCTTCAACTTCACCTAGACAACCACATAATCATAATTTTATGATGTGCTTGGGTTAGGTTTTCCTTTTGAAAAGAATCCAAGAAAACCGGTACAAGTTACATCTATCATGTGGCAAATTTTCAACTCAAATTTCATTCACAAACGGAGAAACAAAAATGAAGAGTCATGAATAGTGTCTAAACATACTTTTTGCGGCAAAATCTAATTTGGTACTTCCTCTGTAAACTAAAAAAAAGACTACTTCAGTGACCTAAAACGTCTTATATTAGTTTACAGAGGGAGTACTATTCAAAGCTACACTTATCTAGTTTTAATGTTTCTCAATTTGCAGATAGAATAGTAACAGAACCAAAAGTGCCAAAAATAAACATTTTCACATTTGATAATTTGGTACAATCAAAGAGAATATATGCCGAGGGATACCGTGACTTGGGATACTACCGTGCATCAATGCCAGCGAGTCATGGTAACTCAACTAAAAAGTAAAATTAAAATTAAATGAGTGAACTGGCACAAATACAACGTTTTCCTTTTCTATTGCCTCATTGTACTACTTCTGTTCCAAAAAAAATTGAAATCCTAGGTTTCCTCCAGGTCAAACTTTTTTAGTTTGAGCATGTATATAAAAACATATATTACTACCTACAACATCAAATATATATATATAATCTGATAACATATTCTATGATGAATCTAATGAAACAAATTTGGTCTTGAATATGTTGGTATAGTTTTCAATAGATTTGGTCAACTTAAAGAAGTAGAGCATGGCAACAACAAAATAGAGCATGGAGACCCGAAGACACGTGGGAGAGCAGACAACAAAAACCTCGTCGTGATCCAAACACTGGTCACCACCAAAACGCAATAAAAAGTGCAAAGAAAATAACCTGTTTAAACCTAGTAAATAATTTGGTAGAATCAAAGAAAATTTATCGGGTGGTACACTGACTTGGAACGTTACCATGCGTGAATGCTACCAAGTCATGGTAACAATGCAAAAATGAAAAAGAAACCAAATGAGTGAACCGGAACAAATATGTCACGACGTCACAAACAAATAGTTAAAAGAGTGAATTTTATCTTTAAGAAATGTATTTAATGTTATGAATTTTTTAGTCCATAATCAATCCCCATCGAGTATAAAAAAGACAAATTCAACCATGAGTAGTAGTTGATTGTTTCATCATGGTAGGTTTTGAAGGCATTTCTCATAGTTGAATAGATGTTTATTTTAGATAAGTTAATATATCTTGTGTCAATACGTAGCCTATTTTTGGCATGGTTTCTAAAACGTCTAAATAAGAAAAAACACATTTGTAGAGTGTCATGCAATCTTCAATACTACGTGATTGCATGAATATTTGTTGTGCATTAGAAACACGTATGATTCTTCACAAGAGGTTAGAGTGAATGAAAATTTTCCATTGAAATATAATGAAAATGTAGCATAACATTTCTATGGGATGCAATCCTACGACTCAAACAATCCATGTAGCAAAATATTCTATGAATTATAATCCTATAAAAATCAGAAAATATTTGAACCAAAGGACTTCAATTTCTTGATTTGGTCACGTGTTTTCGTTGTGCCACCTGGACTTGAGAGCACGATATATGTTTTTTACAATGTGAAGAGAACGGAATCACTGTGGCACATAAACCGAGAAGCATATCCATTGGCACTTTTAGATACACCCTTGGTGTGTGTGCCTAACATTTTACTTCCCTGCTTTCAGCGCAACATTTTTGAGGGAGACGTTGTTTCCCCAAGGGACGAAAACCATCTTGTCACTTGATGGCGAGGTCAAGCAAACCATGCGACCATACAAACTGATTTGGTTGCAATAAAGAGTAGTTGAAGCATTTTTAGAGCATGAAAAGTTCATAGGAATTTCACAAAAAATGGATCTAAGGGTTTGAAGCGAGCTTAGGTTTTCCTTTTGAAAAGAACCAGGAAAAATTGGTACCTACTACATGCATCTATCATGTTGCTAATTTTCAACTCCAAATTTCATTCACAAACCGAGAAAAAATGAATACTGTCTAAACTTTTCACAACAAAATCTAAGTTGACATTTCCTATTCATATCTGAATTTAACTCTGTAATGTTTGTCACTTTGGAGATAGAATTGTAACACGACCAAAAGTGCCAAATAGCAACATTTTTGCATTTGATAACTCGGTAAAATAAAATAGAATATATATCGAGTACTATCATGACTTGGGATGCTACCGTGCAACAATGGTAACAAGTCATGGTAACTCAGCCAAAAAATTAAAATCAAAATTAATTGAGTGAACTAATACAAGTACATCAACGCCGTCACAAAATATGAACTCCAAATACAACCATGATTTAGCAAAAATAGTGAAAGTAGTGAATTTATACAAATTACTTCTTAAATATTACTCCCTCTGTAAAGGAATATAAGAGCGTTTAGATCACTATAAATAATGATCTAAACACTCTCATATTTCTTTATAGAGGGATTACCAAATTTTAGCTCCAAACTCAATTAACACACCGTGAAAAGGAAAAGGAAATTCACCTGTCAATAGTAGTTGGGAATTCTATCCGTGGTAGGATTTGAAGGTATTTTTCACGTTTGAATTTATGTTTACTTTAGATCTGTTAACATGTCTTGTGTCAATACACCCAGCATCTTGATTTGCCTTACAAATTGGCACTCCAGAAACACGAAAATATAAACTGAGAGGCATAGCCGATGAGAACTTTTAGATATACCCTTGTGAGTGTGTCGTGCATTTTACTTTCCTGGTTTCGTGCAACAGTTTTGAGCGAGAAGCTGTCTCCCCATGGGACGATATCCATCTTGCCACTTGATGGCGAGCTCAAGCAAACCATGTGGGGTTCGGGCTATAAATTGGTTTTGTTGCAACAAAGAACAGTTGAAGCATCTTATACAACACACAAATTTTGTAAGAATTTCACACCAAAGTGTTTGCAAGGAAACTCGGGCGTAATAGATAGGAGCGAGCACCGCTCAGCATGAGTTTAGCTACCCTTTTTTCACGGTCGTGTTTAGCTATCTCAAAAACAATCAACAACAGAAATAGGAGTGAGCTTACTCAAATTTTGCTTGCTTGTGCCAAATTAAAGGAGTATCCAGACCAGAGCACATCAGGTTTCATGGAACAATAGTAGGGGCGTACAGTCATACAGTATGCCTAGCTGGTAGCGTAGGGCTGTCGTCAATGATTGATGCGCATATCACGGCTAAATAGCGCAAGCTGGGAACCAGCTGATTAAGCATGACCACGAGGCCCCTCAAATAATAGTCTAGGATCCTGCTTACTATATATCATTGCATGCTGACAAAATTGACAAGACATCGGCCATGCCCTAGTGAACCCAAGTGTTGTACACTTGTACGTACCACTAAATTTTTGGATCGTAAAGTCACTACCAGCAGCTACTATGTCTAATCCTTTCCGCCAAAAATGTGGAGGCAATTATAATAGCCACTGACTGATTAGGAACGTACGTACGTAAGGTCATTATCGAAGCCGGTTAAACAAAGATACTTGTCGTACGTATGGGATTAGCGGTGATGGAGAGAGTGTACCGGCGTTTCGTTGTTTAATCACTCGCTCGTGATCTGGTTGGCAGGCGGCAACAAATACACTCTACGTGTGTACTCATGCCTGCCATAATAACGCCAATTAATGCATCTGCAGAATGTTTCGGCTTTGTCTAATCTAATCCAATAACGAAGGAAAAGGAGGCCGGGCGGCATGTACGGTGGCTTTCTTATTCGACGAGTCGTACCGTGGCTTTGCTCGGTGGTTATGGTCGTCAAGCACTCGATTTAGCTCCGTGTTGCTGATGATGATGGCTTCGATTAAGGCCGCGGGGAAGATGAGGTTTAGGCATGTCCTCGCCTTGCCCGGTAGAGATGAACAAACACACATGCCTCAACAGGTTTGTACCGGTGGTGCTTAAATGAGGTGATGAATGGGTCGTCAAGGACGGTGTCTCGCGCCGAGAGACCGTCCAGTTAATGAGCAGACAGAGTTAATAGCATCCCGGCCGTACGTTTACTCGGAGCTGGCTTGTTGCATGTGCATGGCTTTCATCTCATTTTTGAAAAAGTGGAGTGTACCACCCTACTTGTTTGCCGGGTTGATTACACTTGCAAGTTGCCAAGATGGAATTAAGGTGTTTTGGTCGGTTTGCACGCATGCTGCCGGCCCATGCTAAGCTTACCTGCCATGCATGGCATGCAAACATGCCACAGGGCAGCAGCTGATCTGTGTGATTGTGAGAGATGGTCCATGCAAGACCGGAAACCCCCAAGGCAACCAAAAATCAAACAAATCAAACCTTGCCTCGTTGCACGTTTGGACAACGACGATCCATGGACCAGCAACTCTCGTGGTAGTCCACACGGCTTGTCACACTGTCGTCTTTAGATGTGACGGTCCCGTGAGCCAGCAACCGGCACTCCTGGCGGGTGACTCCATGTTTAACACGAAGAGCTAAGGTTATGCCAACAAGTAGTGGTTCTAGGACTGGTGCAGTAGTTCACAGACTAGACTTTCATCCCACTTTATAAATGAAACACCATAGCTTATACCGTAGTTGTAGTTGACATATGAGTTTTTATCCTAGTCGTTAATCATCATGGCGGTTGCAGCCCTAATTCAGGATTGCTATTCGCCGGGTCACAAGCGTCGGGTGATGATCACTTGATCGCCATGTTTTCCGACTACTTTCTGCTAAATCAATGAAGCCGGTGTTTAAGCCGGGTCTTTCAAAAAACAAGCGTCGGGTGATGATGATGGCGCTTATAGGCAGTGTCAATGAACGGCGCTCTTAATCGGCGTGTTTTCAGTTTAGGTCAGTTTGGGTTGCGGGCATGTGTTTTTATATTAGAATGTTATAATCTTAATCTTCATCTTTATAAAAAAAATCTCGATCTTCATCCGAATTTTGTCAAATTTACTATACAACATCAACCTCCTTGATGAATGAAACGATTCAGATGATTTGAAAGATTTGGGCACCTCCAAAAGCTAAGTTCTTTGACTTGGTTGGCTATCCAATATAGAATTTGGCCCGTCGATAGGCTTGCCAAATGAAGGTGGCCAAATTGTGGTATTTGTCCACTTTGCATGAGGGTGCAAGAAAGTGGGCCACCTCTCTTCTTCAAATGCCGCCACACCATAAGGCTTTGGAACTCGGTCATTGCGAAATTCTGCCTTCAGCACTGGACACTTCTTCGTGGTATTTGGAAGGCTCTGTCAAGGGATGGGGGCAAGTAGAACCGGCGCCAAAACGCCCTCTAGAAAAACTATGGCCTCACTCACAATGTTTGTCACATGGACCATTTGGAATGAAAAGAATGCTCGGGTGTTCCGTCACAAGAGTGCTCTACTGCCAATATTGCTCAACTCCATCATTAGTGAGGCGACCTTTGGTCACTGCCAGAGCAAAGAAATTAGGGTCAATTTTTTTGCAAAAATAATGGCCATGCCGTGTAAGGGGTTCGTCAGTAACAAACTCTTCTCTCCGCTTAATTAATAGATGAGGCAGATATTTTGCCTCTGTTTCGAAAAGAAAAATTAATGAAACGAGGCAAACCCTTTCTATATCTCGAAAAGAATAATTAAAGCAGAGAAAATAAAATAAACGAAAAAGATAAATTGAGCCTTGAATAGTGACAGTATTGTTCAGCAGTAGCCCTACTATACAGTCGACCAAAATATCCATCACCCTTAACAACCCCAATCTCGCCAAATTAATTATGCAGAAACGAAGGGGAGATACCGAACTAACCACGACCGAATTGGATTCCAGCAATCACTAAACTGAGCAAGCGTACGTAGACTCTAGTACAAGTCGCTGTCCCTTTGACAGCAACCTGACTAAATTAGGCGTGCATGTCTCCATCGATTGTCTCTTCTGCCTAATCCATCTAAAATCTCCCCAACCAATTAGCTCTTTTGCTAACAATACTTAATGATCCTGATTAGGTGCTGCCAAACAGGAGCATCATTGAGGTAATTAGTAAGTTGCAACTGCGTGGTACTAGGAGAGTTGTCGCTATCGATCGAGCTAACAAAAAATTAGTATCGTTAACAGCGACAGGTTCCCAGTGGGCCCGACCATCGGCTCTAACATGCTCATTCTCTTGTTCCAAAAATAAGCACAAAAGGAGGAATCGGAATCGAGCATCTGCATGTATCGACCGTTGGATTTGTTTGAACCGCCCGTTAGGACTTTGGGTCGATATGTATGTCACGGAGGAGACAGAAGGATCGTTGGGTGCCTCAATGAGGTTCCATAGAATAAAATTGCTGCATCAATCAAGCTCATAAAACTTTTGTAAGCGTCTAAAGTTGCACATCACTCAGCTTAGGAGCAGTGGGTGGAGCTACAACGTCGGTTTGCCCTTTTTGTAGGGTTTGATTCATCTCCGGCGGCGCCATAGAGTCCACCGGGGGGGGGGGGACAAGTCGAGTGATTAGTCTCCCGTGATCCTCTAACTAGTGAGGGTGAGTGCGGACAACGCGGAAAATCGAGGCCGTGCTAAGGGCATCTCCAACGCTGACCCACAAATTTGCTCCGGCATCTTCCCGCGGACAGGGGAGGGGGGGCAGTTCACAAACACTGATGCGGGAGCTGACCATCCAACGCTGCCGACATACATTTCAACCATTGTTTGAACTGACCGGACGGAATTCATGCAAACGCGGCTGATTTCATATAAACCGACTAGCACTGGGCACTAAGTTAATAGGTTAGTTTCAAAAAATAATATATAATTGCTTGTAATTGCATATAAAACATTTAAGATTGATATTATAATAGCATGAAACAATAAAAAATTATAAATACATTGGAGACGTATCAAGCATCCCCAAGCTTAATTTCTGCTCATCCTCGAGTAGGTAAATGATAAAAACAATTTTTTTATGTGGAATGTTATCTATCATATTAATCATATAATCTTTTCTTTCGTGCCATGAATATTTGGACTTGAGTGATTCAAAGCCATAGTCTATAGTTTGACATGAAGATATAGATACTCAAGCATACTAACAAGCAACCATGTCTTTTAAAATATCAACGCTAAAAAAAGTTATCTCTAGCCCATCATGTTCAGTCATTGATTCATTCATGAAACATACTCAATATTAACTACACCCAATGCACAAGTATGAAAATAGTGCTCTCCAGTTGGTGCTTTATAAAAGAAGACGGAGACTTGAAATATATTCTTTTGCATAAAATTAAAATAGATAGGCCCTTCACAGAGAGAAGCAGAGGTTTGCAGAGGTGCCAGAGCTCAAAGTTTAAACACAGATAAAATTATTTTTGAGAAAGGCATGCTTTTACTATCAACGTCACAACGGAAAGTTTCCAATATCTCCCATGCTAGCCACATTATAGGCGGTTCCCAAACAGATAATAAAGTTTATTTCCTTTCCACCAATATTTCACAATTCATGGCTAGCCGTATCCACGGGTGCCTTTCAAACTTTCAAATTTTCAATTATTATTATTATTATTATTATTATTAGTATTATTATTATTATTATTTCGGGACCGGGCATCCCTATTACTGGCCATTTTCTCGTGCAATGACAAGTGGATAAACACTCATCTTGAGAATAACCAATCTAGCATGAAAGATATTGACCATCCCTTGTCGCTTCATGAGCGGTACGGCATACAAAATGATTTTTTTAATAACTAGAGTTGGCACATGCAAATTTACTCGGAGCAGCATGTAAATACCGCATATAGGTAGGTATAGTGGACTCATTTGGCACAACTTTGGGTTTAAGAAATTTTATGCACAAGTAGTATTCCCCTTTAATACAAATGAAGGCTAACAAATGAATTGAGAAGCAACCAACCAGAAAACAAAAACAGTCATAAACATGCATTGAGAATAACTAACACTGAATAATGCATCATAAGTAGGATGTAACTTCGTTGCATAACTATTGACTTTACGTGCATGCATAGGGAATCACAAACCTTAACATCAATATTCTTTCTAAACCACAGTTACTCACTAGCATAATTCACATGTTATCATATCCATACTGCAAAACTATTGCAAGGAATCAAACTTATCACATCCAATGATCTACATGAAAGTTTTTATTATATTCTTCTTGAATATTCATCACATTGGGACCAAATACATATCTTGTGCAAATTGCCACTACTATTATCAAGTCTCAAAAATATATAAGTGAAGTATGAGATTTCATCTATTTCTTCAAAATACAAGCACCGCCGTGCTCAAAAAGATATAAGTAAAGCACTCACTGGCACGCGTCGGTCCTATACAAACGGTTTTTAACCCCTTTCCGTAACGGCATTTGAAACCGTCACCTAGTGAGTGTGGGTGATAGGGGCGTCCTTCCCACACGATCCAGAAACCGTCGGGGATATGCCCTCCTGGCACACACGCTCGGCAAAATGAGGTCGTGTGCAACCGGCGAGCGCTCAAATACGGAAATACGTACAGTAAAGCTAAAAGAATACAATTATACGGTAAAATTGTTTCCAGTCGTAAGTACATCGCACACAGTGAGTCCCCGCTAAACATTTCCGTTCGTATGTACATCCCACACAGTTGCTCCAAGGAAAACGTTTTCGTTCAGAGGTATATCACACATAATTTTTCCCGTTAATTCGTTTGCGTTATTGAATGTATCACACACGGTCCATAGAAAAAACTGTGTGGCAAAGACTGTCCATCACACATAATTTTTATGTGGTAAACATTTATGCAAGGTGGCCTAACGCAAATAGTTTTCAAGAGAAAGTCGTGCGATTGTTCATTGATCCAACACGGTTTATTCCTAAAAACTGTGTGCGTTACCTGAGGTCATCGTCCACGGTATTTTTTCAACAACCGTTTGCAATAGCAAACCAATTAGCAGGCTAATTTGCCATTAGCAGGCCCTATTATTAATAATCCATTTATTAATCTAATTGGCATTCATATTAAGCACATAATATATTTCATTTCCATATTAAGGAGGCAGAATTTCATAATTAAAATACATCAAAGTACAACATGATATAGCTTCAGCACTCAGCTACCCCATTACGCAACTGCACCAGCACCAAGTTTCACATGCAACATATAGAACCTTTCGAAATTAGCATCATAGACGGTATATAGACAGATGCATCTCATCTGAAAAACTACTGAAGCGGAAGGCGAATATTGAGCCTTCATTCATGTTGAAGGTCTTTGCAACTTTAGGCTAGTGCCTGTGGATGATTGACCATCCGTCCTTCGTCCTCTTCAGGAACACTTCGTTGAACCGTGGGTGTTGTATGAAAACCTTCCTCGCCTCCTGACCATAGATGTGGGTTGAGAGGTAATCATCAGTGAACTGATTTGGAAAAGCCTGAAAATAAGGATGTGCATAAATATCTTCTCTATATTGGAAATGGGGCAAAGGAATAAAAAAAGGCAAGGTATAATAGTTAGTACCATCTTGTAGTGAACTGATGTCTTCTTCATTGTGCAGACAAAGATCTTGTTGTTTTTATCGCTAATTTCTTTATCCTAACAATCTTTCTGAGTTTCTTGATTTGATTGATATTCATGGACAACTCATTTCCTCATCTGCAAAAAGGGTCGAACGGTGGGTCAAAACATCTGACAGTAGGACCTACATGTGCAAGTACAAATTGTTCAAAACTAAAATATTAGAATGGTTCCTGCAATTGCACAATAATGTGCTATTAGACAACGGATCATACACGTGCTAACCTTGATTGTAAACCTCAGTGCTTCCCATTGTTTCCCCGCAACACTTATAAGGTAGTTAGTCATCAGGCTAAGTAAGGGTTTGCATGCTATCAGTAAAATATATTGATGAAAAATAAGCACATTGCTGATTCATCAGATTAATTCAAGCCACATGGAAAACCCATTTATCCAAACCAAGTATGATTAAGAACTAGGAAATATAGCACCTGTATATGTTTCTCATGTATTAAGTGCAGCCAAATTCGAGTTATTCCTCACATGCACAATAATACAAAATTCTACCCACGACAATTGGATATCACATTGCAGAATTGAACCAAGCAATTAACTAAACACCACAACAAATGAACCAACATTAACTGAGCACCACATTGCATAATATAACATACTCCTAATAGAAGATCAGACAATTAACCAAACAGTTAACTAGAGCCAATTGTAGCAATTGTATTTGTTTCTCATGTATTTACTACAGCCAAATTCAATTTATTTCCTCACATGGTATGCAATAATAGAATGCACCCACAACTATTGAACATCGCATTGCAGAATTGAACCAAACAGTTAACTAAACACCACAACACAAATGAACCAAACGTTAACTAAGCACCACATTGCACAATGTATAACCAAATCAAGCATGCTTGACAACTTGGAAATATAGCAAATGTATAATTTGAAACTAATGCATAAAAAACAGGGTAATAAAGGGGTATGATCAACGTGTTACTTGCCTTGCCGATGATCCGCAAAACCTAGTGACTCGTAGTAGCACGTTGCGCACTCCGGGAATTCTATCGCAAACAAACAATAGCATACATAAGCACTAAAGCAAATATGCAAGGGGAAAAATTCAAATAAGAAGATCCAAACTGAAAGTTCAACTGAAGAGGTTCGATTTGCAAAAAGAAACGATCGAATCGGAGCTACGGAACTGAAACTACGGTCAAAAGCACTTCGCAGACAAATCTGCTTGAAACCAAATTTTAAATTTGTCAAAACCATGTTCAAGTTGATTAAACGGAAAGAGGGGTTCGAGACGAATATTTTGGCATTGGTTTCACTGATTTGGACAAACGGTTAAGAAACGGCGAGGGTTTGAAGATTAGGGGCTAATCTATGATAAAAATAATCACGGATAGGTCCCTGGCCGAAAAAGAAAATAAAAAGAAAAAACTAACGAACGGACATTTGCTAACAGAACCAATCTAACGAAAATCGTTCGCTAATAGATCTAAACGGACGAACGTTCGTTAAATAAACTAAACAGAAAAAACCGAAATAAAATGCAAACTAATAAAAAAACCGATCTAGGTTTTTGCCAAAAATAAAACCGACGAAAACCGGCGAAAAAACTGGCGGCGACGAACTCCGGCGAGGCGGCGGACGGCGGCGACGGCTAGGGTTTGGGTTTGGGGCGCGGCGACTTGGGCCTCTGGGGGGGGGGCTCGGGCTGGCTTATAAAGCCTGGCCGGGCGGAGTCCGGCTCGGGCATGGCCCGTTAGGTCGGTTTGAAAGTTTTTTTAAAAGGTTCCGCCGAGAAAAATCCTAATTAATTAAATAAAATCTAAAAATGCCCAAACAATTTTTCACCGCCTAAATAAAATATTTAGAACAAAGTGAACATTTTTCTGGCCTAAAAATGCAATTTTGAAAAAAAATATTTTTTTCTCCAATTCAAATAAAATAGCGATAAAATCCAAATAAAATATTTATTTGATTTTAATATTTTCCTCCAATATTTCATTTATTTTGGAGAAGTCATATTATCCCCTCTCATATATTTTTAATATGAAATATTTTCGGAGAGAAAAATAATAAAACCAAAATGATCCACTTTTCAATATTTGAGAAAAATTCAAATATGAAAATAATAAAATCCCCAACTCTCTCCGTGGGTCCCTGAGTTGCTTTGGATTTTAGGATCACAAAACCAAAATGCAAATAGAAATATGATATGCACATGATGACCTATGTATACCATTCCAAATTGTAAATTTGGGATGTTATAAACCTACCCCCCTTAAGGTGAATCTCACCCTTGAGATTCAGGTCCGCTAGAAAATAGGTGTGGGTGGTATTTTCGTAGATCATCCTCTCATTCCCAGGTGGCTTCATCCTCGGTATGGTGGCTCCACTGAAATTTGCAAAACTTGATAACCTTGCTGCGTGTGACTCGGCTGGCAAACTCGAGAATCTTGACTGGTTTCTCCTCATAGGTCAGATTACTATCCAACTGAATTGCTTCCAGGGGCACTGTATCTCTCAGAGGAATATCGGCCATTTCTGCATGACACTTCTTCAACTGGGAAACGTGAAACACATCATGAACTCCTGACAGTCCTTCGGGTAACTCCAACTTGTATGCTACTTCTCCCATACGTTCCAAAACTCGGTATGATCCTGCAAATCTTGGGGCTAAATTTCCCTTAACTCCAAAATGTTTAACTCCTCGCAGAGGTGACACACGAAGATAGGCTCTGTCTCTGATTTCATAGACTACCTCCTTGCGTTTCGAGTCTGCATAACTTTTTTGCCTGGACTGAGCTACCTTCAGTCTATCTCGAATCAACTTAACCTTCTCTTCGGACTCTTTGATCAAATCGGGTCCAAACAACTGTCGGTCTCCAACTTCATCCCACATCAGGTGTTCTACACCTTCTTCCATACAAAGCTTCGAAGGGTGCCATCTTCAGACTGGCTTGGTAACTGTTGCTGTATGAGAACTCTGCGTAGGGAAAATTATCATCCCAACTAGATCCATAATCTAGCGCACAAGCCCTCAACATGTCCTCCAGAATCTGATTGACTCTCTCTGTCTGTCCATCTGTCTGCGGATGAAAAGCTGTACTGAACTCCAGCCTAGTGCCCAAGGTATGGTGCAGCTGGTGCCAAAACTTTGAAGTAAACTGTGTTCCCCTATCTGATACGATAGTCCTCGGAACTCCATGCAGACATATGATCCTGGTCATGTATATCTTGGTCAACTTTGCACTTGTATAGGTGGTCTTCACTGGGATAAAGTGGACCACTTTGGTCAAATGATCCACTACTACCCAAGTAGGATCGTATCCCGTTCAGGTCCTGGGTAATCCGGTGATGAAATCCATGCCAAGCTTATCCCACTTCCATTCGGGTATCGACATAGGTTGCAGTAATCCTGCTGGCTTCTGATGTTCTGCTTTCACTCTCTGACATACATCACATACGGCTACATACTCGACAATATCCTTCTTCATACCAGTCCACCAGAAATTTTCCTTCAAATCCAAATACATCTTGGTGTTTCCGGGGTGTATCGAGTATGGAGAGTCATGAGCTTCCCGAAGTATCAACTTCCTGATCTCTGCATTATTGGGCACATATACACGGTCCTCAAACCACAAGGTGTCGTGCTCATCCTCACGAAAACCCTTGGCCTTTCCTTTGCTCATCTTCTCCTTTATCTCAGCAATTTCCTTACCATCCTTCTGAGCTTCTCGAATTTTTCCCAACAATGTTGATTGAACTGTTGGGGAATGTAGCATAAATTCAAAATTTTCCTACGTGTGACCAAGATATATCTATGGAGTCATCTAGCAACGAGGGAGGAGTGGATCTACATACCCTTGTAGATCGCGCGCGGAAGCGTTCAAGAAACGGGGTTGATGGAGTCGTACTCGTCGTGATCCAAATCACCGATGATCCTAGCGCCGAACGGACGGCACCTCCGCGTTCAACACACGTACGGAGCAGCGACGTCTCCTCCTTCTTGATCCAGCAAGGGGAGAGGAGAGGTTGATGGGGATCCAGCAGCACGACGGCGTGGTGGTGGAAGTAGCGGGATTCCAACAGGGCTTCGCCAAGCGCTGCGGGAGGAGGGAGATGTGTCATGGGAGGGAGAGGGAGGCGCCAGGGCTTAGGTGCGGCTGCCCTTCCTTCTCCCCACTATATATAGGGCCAAGGGAGAGGGGGGGGGGCGCAGCCTTGGCCCTTCCTCCAAGGAAGGGTGCGGCCAGGGAGGAGTCCATCCTCCCCAAGGCACCTAGGAGGTGCCTTCCCCCTTTAGGACTCTTTCTTTCCCTTATCTCTTGGCGCATGGGCCTCTTGGGGCTGGTACCCTTAGCCCATATAGGCCAAGGCGCACACCCCTACAGCCCATGTGCCCCCCCGGGCCAAGTGGACCCCCTTGGTGGATCCCCGGACCCCTTTCGGCACTCCCGGTACAATACCGATAATGCGCGAAACTTTTCCGGCGACCAAAACAAGACTTCCCATATATAAATCTTTACCTCCGGACCATTCCGGAACTCCTCGTGACGTCCGGGATCTCATCCGGGACTCCGAACAACTTTCGGGTTACCGCATACTAATATCTCTATAACCCTAGCGTCACCGAACCTTAAGTGTGTAGACCCTACGGGTTCGGGAGACATGCAGACATGACCGAGATGACTCTCCGGTCAATAACCAACAGCGGTATCTGGATACCCATGTTGGCTCCCACATGTTCCACGATGATCTCATCAGATGAACCACGATGTCAAGGACTTAATCAATCCCGTATACAATTCCCTTTGTCTAGCGGTACGATACTTGCCCGAGATTCGATCGTCGGTATCCCGATACCTTGTTCAATCTCGTTACCGGCAAGTCTCTTTACTTGTTTCGTAACACATCATCCCGTGATCAACTCCTTGATCACATTGTGCACATTATGATGATGTCCTACCTAGTGGGCCCAGAGATACCTCTCCGTTTACACGGAGTGACAAATCCCAGTCTCGATTCGTGCCAACCCAACAGACACTTCCGGAGATACCTGTAGTGTACCTTTATAGCCACCCAGTTACGTTGTGACGTTTGGCACACCCAAAGCACTCCTACGGTATCCGGGAGTTGCACAATCTCATGGTCTAAGGAAATGATACTTGACATTAGAAAAGCTTTAGCATACGAACTACATGATCTTGTGCTAGGCTTAGGATTGGGTCTTTGTCCATCACATCATTCTCCTAATGATGTGATCCCGTTATCAATGACATCCAATGTCCATGGTCAGGAAACCGTAACCATCTATTGATCAACGAGCTAGTCAACTAGAGGCTTACTAGGGACATGGTGTTGTCTATGTATCCACACATGTATCTGAGTTTCCTATCAATACAATTCTAGCATGGATAATAAACGATTATCATGAACAAGGAAATATAATAATAACTAATTTATTATTGCCTCTAGGGCATATTTCCAACATGAACCGCCATTGTGGCGACAAAACCTCTAGGGACTATCTCCAAACGAAGCTCCCTGAGATCTTCAGCTAACTCCGTTGGCAATCCTCCGCTTACGAGGGTATTGGCATAACTCTTCCAGCGCAAAGCGTCTGCTACAACATTGGCCTTCCCTGGGTGATAATGCAGCTTCATATCATAATCCTTTATAAGCTCCAACCATCTCCTTTGCCTGAGATTCAACTCCTGTGTGAAAATGTACTTCAAACTCCTATGATCCGTGTACACATCACAATGATTCCCAATAAGAAAATGTCTCCAGGTCTTGAGTGCCTGCACTACAGCTGCTAACTCCAAATCATGCGTGGAATAATTCAACTCATGCGATCGAAGCTGTCGTGAGGCATACGAAACAACTCTTCCGTCCTGCATAAGCACGCCTCCAAGTCCTAAGCGAGATGCGTCGCAATACACTTGGAAATCCTTGCGTATATCCGGCAGAATCAGCACTGGGGCTGTAACCAAACGTTTCTTCAACTCCTGGAAACTTGCCTCACATCCATCTGTCCATTTGAACTTGGTGTCCTTCTTCAACAACTCCGTCATAGGCTTCACAATCTTAGAGAAATTCTCAATGAACCTCCGATAATATCCCGCGAGTCCAAGAAACCTGCGGATCTCTCCAACTGAGGTGGGTGCCAACCACTCAGTGACTGACTAAACCTTAGTAGGGTCTACTGCTATCACTACAAAAAAAGACACATCCGTGACATTTTGGGCCGAACGAATTTTTTTCTGTCATACATATGACACTTCTATGACGATAATTGTGACAAAACCCGGTATCATCATAGATGTGGTGGGCTCCTACTTCTATGACAAAAAATCATGACAGAAAATGGGCTTTTCGTCCTGGGCGGGCCGGAGACGCAGCTGCATGACATTCTTTGGGCCGTCCATGACGGAAAAAACCGTGGTAGAAGCGAGGGCGAGGAAAATTTCGGGGAGTTCCCGGTTACAGTGGGAGGTCGGGGGCCGAGCGATGCGCGTTTCTCTCGTACACATACGTGCGTGTGTGCGAGGCATGGCTCTAACTGAACCCGAGCGAGGCGTTGGGCTCTAACTGAACCCGAGCGATTGCACTGCAGGCTACGCGTTACTGAACCCGAGCGATCGATCGATGGCTGTTAACTGAACCCGATCGAGCGATTCCTTCGCTACTGGTGCTAACTAAAGCCGATCGATGCTGCCTCTGGGATGAACAGTGAGCGTTGCGGGGGGGTTTTGATGAACAGTGAGCGGTGGCGTTGCCTCTGGATGAACAGGACCCCGTGGTGTGGTGGAGGGCTGGATGAACAGTAGACGGTGGAGGGGTGCCCGTGGAGGGGTGGTTGAACAGTAGCCGGTGGAGTAGCACGCGGTGGAGGCTGGATGAACAGGAGCCCGTGGAGGCTGGAGGAGGTCGACGGTGCAGATGAACAGTATCCCGTGGAGTCCCGTTTTGCGGTACGCCACACCCCTCCCGATGAACAGGACCCCCGTTTCGACCGTAGGAGGTCCGTTTCGTCCATTTTGCGTTACGCCACAGCCCTCCCGATCAACAAGACCCCTGTTTTGACCGTAGGAGGTCTGTTTCATCCGTTTTGCGGTACGCCAGACCCCTCCCGATCAACAGGACCCCCGTTTCGACCGTAGGAGGTCCGTTTCCTCCGTTTTGCGGTACGCCACACCCCTCCCGATCAACAGGACCCCGTTCCGAATGTAGGAGGTCTGTTTCCTCCGTTGTGCGGTACGCCAGGCCTCGTTTCCATCGCCTGTTCCGTCCAAGCCCTCCCGATGAACACGACCACGCATTCCGTTCCGACCCAGCCGGTTGGCTCCCACGTGTTCCATTGCCTCGCGATGAACACGACGCATTTCGTTGCCTCCCCATGAACACGACGCATTTCGTTGCCTCCCCATGAACACGACGATGACGCTGTTTCTCCGTTCCGACCCAGCCATGTACACGAGCCCTGGCCGTACGTATGTGCGAGTAGGCGTTCGAGACCCCGCCCGTATGTACACATACGTGGCCGTATTTTCTTTCTTGCACCCTGGCTGCTGTACATACGTGTACATGCTACGTGCGCGCCTCTACTACGACACGTACGTGCCTCTACTACGACACGTGCGCGCCTCTACATCCACCAGTATATATGTACGTACACGTTCGCGACCAGAATGACAACGCTACGTACGCTTCGACCAGGTGGGTCCCGACTGTCAGGCACTTGTCTGCGAAGATGTAGCTGGTGGGTCCCAGCAGTCAGGGGGCGAATCGTTTTTTTTTGCCCGGACGCACTTCCTTGCGTGCGAAGATGTAGCTGGTGGGTCCCAGCAGTCAGGGGCAAACGTTTTTTTCGCGAAATATGGTGGCCCGTCCGGTGGGTCCCCGCTGTCAGGTGGAGGAATAATTATTTTGCACGTAATAAGGAGGCACTTCCTTGCTGCGGTCATGGACCTAGCTGTCAGCCTCTCCAAGTACAGTCCACATCCGATGGAAGCCGTTCCTTGACCACGTTGACCATCCGCGCCAAGAGCACCAGAGCAGTGGACGACGGCGAGGCCTAGGAAGGGGATGACGCGAAGCCGGGGAAGACGCGGCAGTGGATGCCCACGCGTAGAGGAGTACGAGGGTTCACTGGTTCGCTACGGTGTGAGGCTGCCGTCGCCGTAGAATAACAGGGGGTGTGGGTGAGTAGAAGGATGGCCTGGCCAGTGGTGGGAGTAGTAGGGGGCGGTGAGGCCTCCGCTGTATCGTAGCCGGCCACGGGAGGCAGGAGCACGAGGCACGACCGGCGCTGGTTTGGGCGGCTGGAGAAAGAAGACCAGAGGTTGAAGAAGCACTACGGCCATTGGATGGACATCGTACGGTCACTGGAGCTAGAATCGTGCATATTGACTAAGTTGACAAAGCCCTCCATCCCCATCAACTTAGTAGGCCCACAAGTCAGCCTGCCACTATACTGGGTCCCAACGAACATGGGGAGTATTCATTTTTTTGTGCATAATAAGGAGGCACTTCCTTGCGTGCGAAGATATAGCTGGTGGGTCCGAGCTGTCAGCGGCGGTAACATTTTTTTCACAAAATACAGAGGCCCTTTCGGTGGGTCCTTGATGTCAGGTGGAGGAGTCATTATTTTGCGCATAATAAGGAGGCATTTCCTTGCGTGCGGCCATGGACCCAGTTGTCGGCCTCTCCACGTACAGTCCACTTCAGATGCATGTCGGTCGTTGACCACGTTGACCAGGCCGCGCCGAGAGCACCAGGGCGGTGGACGACGGCGAGGCCTAGGAAGGGAATGACACGGAGGCAGGGAAGACTTGGCAGTTGTTTCCCACGCGGAGGGGAGACTTGACACGGAGGCAGGGAAAACCTCAAATCTGTGGAAAACAACATACAACCCATCTGCCATTATTTCTAATAATTTATAGTCCATTTGCTAATTATTAAGGTTTTTTTGGAGCCCATATTCTTTTTGTTAGCATTACAGCCCATATTATGGCCATGGTTAAAAATTTATACGAAATTTTGCATATTTCGGTGCGGTCCGAACTGTTTTTAATCCCGAAATTTCGACTTACATTCAAACTGATTTTAAAAATAAATGTATATCAATATAAAATCCAACTAATTCTCCACGCATAAAAATTAATGTAATTTAAAATCTCGAAATGGAAAAAAAAGATATTTGAAACTAATTGCCGGTTTGATGTGTTTTAAAAATGTACAACCCATTTCTCATTATTGATGGGCCATTTTCTCGGCCAGCCGAATGAAATCTCTCCTCGTCTTGAAAGATTTGCAGCCCAACAGGCCTGACAAAGCGACTTACTTGGCAAATCACTAAAAAACTGGGCTGTGGCCATGGACCCAGCTGTCAGCCTCTCAACGTATAGTACTCTTCCGATGGAAGTCGTTCCTTGACCACGTTGACCACGCCGCGCGGAGAGCACCATGGCGGTGGAAGACGGCGAGGCCTAGGAAGGGGACGACGTGGAGTCGGGGAAGACACGACAGTGGAAGCCCGCGCGGAGAGGAGTACGAGTGTTCACTGGTTCGGCTGTGGTGTGAGGCTGCCGTCGCTGCAGGGCCTGGCCAGCGATGGGAATAGTAGGGGGCGGTGAGGCCTCCGCGGCAGCACAGCCGACCACGGGAGGCAGGAGCATGCGGCACGACCGGCGCTGCTTTGGGTGGCTGGAGCAAGAAGACCAGAGGTTGAAGAAGCACTACGGTCGTTGGATGGACATCGTACGGTCACTGGAGCTAGAATCATTCATATTGACTAAGTTGACAAAGCCCTTCGTCCCCGTCAACTTAGTAGGCCCACAAGTCAGCCTCCCACCAAGGTGGTTCCCAGCTAGCCGGGGGAGTATTCATTTTTTTGTGCGTAATAAGGAGGCACTTCCGGTGGGTCCGAGCTGACAGCGGGGGGAACATTTTTTTCGCGAAATACGATGGCCTGTTAGGTGGGTCCCAACAGTCAGGGGGCAAACGTTTTTTTGTTGTGAGTTGGAGGAATCATTATTTTCCGCGTAATAAGGAGGCACTTACTTGCTGCGGCCGTGGACCCAGCTGAGACTCTCCACGTACAGCATACTTCCAATGGAAGTCGTGCCTTGACCACGTTGACCTCGCCGTGTTCCGTTGCATGCATGCGTCCATGGGTGTGGTGCGTCCCCACTGTCAGCCTCTCACGTACAGTCATCTTCCGATGACTCTCGGTTGTTGACCATGTTGACCACACCGTGCCGAGCGCACCTAGACTGGAATGACCCGGAGATGGGGAAGACGGGGCAGTGGAGTCGTAGATGGAGAGGAGTGGGAAACTTCACTGGTTTGGGTGCGCAGCAGGACAGCCGCGGTGCCGCCCATGGGAGACAGGAGCAAGAACAGAGGTTGAAGAAGGAGCATGGCTGTTGGATTAACATCCAATGGTCGAGCTGCTAGAATCATTTGTTGATTAAGTTGACAAAGCCATGCGTACACGTCCGCTTAGTAGGCCCACAAGTCAGTCACCAAATCTGACGGGTCCCAGCTATCAACGGGATGAATAATTTTTTTCGCAAAACAAGGAGGCACTTCCTTCCGTGCGAAGATACAGCTGGTGGGTCCCAGCTGTCAGGTGGAGGAAACATTTTTTCAGCTTAATAAGGAGGAACTTTCCTTGCGTGCGACCATGGACCTCGTGGGTCCCAGCCGTCAGGCTCTCCACGTACAGTCCTCTTCCGATGACTCTCGTTTGTTGACCACGCCGCACCGAACGCAGCGAGGCAGTGGACGACGGCGAGGCCCCGGACAGGAACGACTCGGAGATGGGAAAACACGCCATTTGAGTCGCAGATTGAGAGGAGGAGAAGGGTTATAACTGGTTCTGTTGCGGCGTGGGGCTGTAGTTTGTGGAGAATAACAGGAGGTGTCGAGGGGTGGAGGGATAGCCTGGCCGGCGGGGGGGTAGCGCTTCGCAGCGATACGTGCTAAGCAGAGCCGCTAGCCGCCGGAGGCCGGACCAGGCGGTCCCGGCGACGCTGGAGGAAGAGGACGAGAGATTGAAGGTGCATGCTGGCCGTTGGATATAAATCCAATGGCTGTGGATGACACAATCATTTGTTGACCAAGTTGACAACGCTCTGCGTATGCTTCGACCTATTGGCCCACATTTCAGCCTGCAAAAATGTGGCATATATTTAACCCATGTTTTCTAGAATGTACAGTCCATTTTCTGGGCTGGGTGAACAAATAATTTCGCGTCAATCAGGCCCATTTTTATTTTCTAAGAAATCCCAGCCCATTTGCACTTCCTTGAAATACACGTATTAGGTGGGCTCGTTATATATATAATGTTATGTTAGAAGGAGCAATTAATATCAAAGAATAAACCGGAGAGGCACATTATATATATAATTAAGAAATTAGCGAGTTATTGCTCAAAATAAAAATGAGCGCGTTATTATTAAATTGGTCCTTAAAATCTTCGCAAGCTTTTGTACGCAATCACCAGGATTTTCCTTGCCTGTGAGTCAAAAACAACCAGGATTTTCCTTGCCAACTTCCGTTAAACATTTACTTTTATAAGTTAATAACACGTGGGATGTTTTTATAATGTATATATAAGTCTCTATAAAATATACGATAATAGTAATAATATAAATATATATAATGTGGTTAGAAGGGAAAACATAAATTGGACACATCATTACTTTTATAAGAGACCTGCGTTTTATACCCCACAGTAGGCATACTAACAAGTTCACACACAAATACAACAGAAAAGGTAAACATTCATATCAAACTCAGGTTCACAGGACACGTTCATATTCATATCCAACATTCACTATCAACAACTCAAAAGATTCATATATACACAAGCTCAGCATATCTATGCATCCAAATGATTGATAGATCACACGGCAATATTCATACATAATTCACAAAAAGATTCAGATATACACATGTTCAATATGTTTATGGATCCAAATGATTGAGATCACAGCCAATATGATCCATGGACGAACTTTAATTACCTAGGGTACAGACTGGTAAATGATGCTCAATTAGAGGTACTTCTTGCTAAAATTAGTTCTTGTACGAGTAAACTTTCGAGTACATAAGAGGTAGCACAAACAATCTGAACTTTGCTTGTAGGTTTATCCTAAAATAGTGGCCTCGTGCCGAGGGAGTTTTGAGCAACTTGGCCACTACTTTCATCCAACTAGTTTATTGGCTCATCTTGGTCTTGTATCTCGCCAAAATTCTACATTGCAGACGAGAAAGGAGGCGGTTGAGAAAATGAAACCCAAATTTTTTGTGCAGTTCAACTGAAATGGAGCATCCTTGGCGTGCAGACTGATTAAGTGCCAGATGAATATACGCGTCAACCAACTTGTCTGGAATCTTTAGACTCCATGCCATATAGTTCGCTACCATATGTGCCGATAACCAAAAGGCACAAGTTGGGACCAAAGACTGGATTGTGTTTTTCTGGGCTATGCACCAAGCAATATTTTTGGCGTTCACTCTCCTAGTACTTGGAGTTTGACAATTGGTTGACGCCGGTTGATACTCGAATGAATATAGGCACTTCTTGTCAACATCGATGCTTGTCTGAGTGAACTTTGGAGTACATAGCAGCAACATAAGTACCTGTCCATCTGATCATTTTGTGCAGTTCTACTGAAATCACCCGATGTAATGATTTGCCTGCGAGTTCAGGCTCCAAATTACTCCTTTATGAAATCGGCAAACAGTAGCACAGTACCAAATTACCAATACATATGACAGGAACAATATTCAGGATAAAGACCAGTACCAACCTGTGTGAGGTAGCATATCAATTACTATTTCCTTTGACTGGAAGCCGAGATAAGCCAAGCGACTGACAGCAAAGGAAGAAAGCAAGCGGAGATCAGCGACTGACAGGAAAGGACGGAAGCTGTCGAGGCAATGAAGCACCCAAATTTTTTGTGCAGTTCCACCAAAATCGAGCATCCCTGTTGGCACATATATTGAGAGAGTGAGATTACTGTAATAGTGGGACTAGTTGATGAAACATACACTAACAAATAGAAGCACCCTCATTATCTTAATGGGTAAAGTTAGCAACATAGTAGTCTTGCTTAAAGAGAGGTATTAGTTTAATTAATCAGTGCCAATTAGCTCAACTCAACACTCAAAGCATTGCCATTTATCATAGGTTGCAAAACTTTAACGTGCAAAGATAAAGGAGTTTCTCATGATAGTAGCACGATACAAATAGAGATGACATCAAACTAATATGGATGAAGGCCTTAGGCCCGTACCAACCTGAGAAAAAAAAATCTTATTCATGTAGTCCCATAAGAGATGACAAAGCACTCACGTGTACCCGCGGGTGCACAAATCGTTATGGCGCCAATATGGATGATGAGGATTGGAACACAGATCTCCCTTTGTGCAGTTCCACCAAAATGAACCAACTGTTCCATTCTGACATTCCAGTTAAACAGCACAAAAGTAACTTCTTTTAAGAAGAGTTTTGCGTAGTGCACCAAAAGGTCACAACAGCAACCAGTTGAATTGGATATCCCTGTTTGCACAAAAAGGCACAGAGGAAAAATTCAGAGTCTCAAACAATTACAGGCAAAAACATTTGGATAAACTTGTCATGGCTTATAACAGTGGCATGGCTTCATTTTTACCAGGGACATTAGATTAAGAACAACTAAGGCTGCGTTCGGTTCACAAGTTTGGTGCAGGATTTTTGTAGGAACACAATTCCTACGGTATTCTTTCCCTTCCAACCATTCGGAACACGGGAAAGGTGAATAGTGTTTCATACGAAAGCTGGTCTGGTAGTACTGATTCCATAGGATTAGAAACATCCACGCGCTGCTCATTTTTTGGGCGGAAGCCCGAGGTAGGCGCTCGCTGCCATGCGTTAGACAGGTTGCTGTGCTGTGTTGCCAGAATAAAAAAATCAACCTATGTGTGGTACGTGAGGTGAGGACAAGAGTAGTCACTGTGCAGCTGAATAAACAAATAGCATCTCATACTGCCAAGCATGCTACTCTAAAAAACAATTTACACGGGAAAGCTCCCAACAAGCAAAAGAAGAACAGGAAATATTTTTGGGTATTCTTTTTAATTACTACTACAAGCATGGAAATTAAACTGATTAAAAGCTACAACTATTTTTTTGGGTTTTTCTTAAGGTTTATTAAACACACAAGAAGAAAGCATAAAAAGGAAATAAACTAGCATGGATGATACAAATGAAAAAGTATGAGCACCGACATCTAGCAATGAGTGTGTAAACATAAATGTAATGTCGGTGGGAAATACATACTCCCCCAAGGTTAGGATTTTGGCCTAAGTTGGTCTATGGCCACGGCTGGCCTGGCGGATATCTATTGTCGGTGTCAAAACCGGCGGATCTCGGGTAGGGGGTCCCGAACTGTGCGTCTAAGGCGGATGGTAACAGGAGGCAGGGGACACGATGTTTTACCCAGGTCCGGGCCCTCTTGATGGAGGTAAAACCCTACGTCCTGCTTGATTAATATTGATGATATGGGTAGTACAAGAGTAGATCTACCACGAGATCGGAGAGGATAAACCCTAGAAGCTAGCCTATGTGATTGTATGTTGTAGTTGTTGTGTCCTACGGACTAAAACCCTCCGGTTTATATAGACACCGGAGAGGGTTAGGGTTACACAAGGTCGGTTACAAAGGAGGAGATACACATATCCGTATTGCCTAGCTTGCCTTCCACGCCAAGTAGAGTCCCATCCGGACACGAGACGAAGTCTTCAATCTTGTATCTTCATAGTCTAACAGTCCGGCCAATGGAGATAGTCTAGCTGTCCGAAGACCCCCTAATCCAAGACTCCCACAGTAGCCCCTGAACCAGGCTTCAATGATGATGAGTCTGGCGCGCAGTATTGTCTTCGGCATTGCAAGGCGGGTTCCTCCTCCGAATATACCACAGAAGAATTTGAATATAAGGATAGTGTCCGACCCTGCAAAATAAGTTCCACATACCACCGTAGAGAGAATAGTATTTTCACAAATCTAATTTACTGACTTGTTTTGGCAACATGACATTAAGCCGTGGTCCGGTGATTATTTGAACCGTTTCCTTTAACTAGCCCCGCACATAACGCGAGGCAGTTTTTTGACATGTCTCATCGAAGCAGAGATCGAGTCCCCTTATTACGTGAATCTCATCAATACGGGCGTGGGTAACCCAACCGTGTCTAGGACTCCTAGATTATAGGCAAGTCCCAAACGGCTACGGAGAGGACGCATGATATTCACCCTCTTTATAAAGGGACAAGGCTTTTACTTTTTTCCCTCCCGTGCTCAATCGAATCCTTCCCCCGCCTCGAGTTCTAACACCCAAAGCCCAGGTCAGGTGCTCCGGACCTTCAATCATGTCCGGATCTTGGCTTCAAGGCCAATGGACGCCCTCCTCCGTTACGGAAGAAGACATCAAGAAGTTGAGGGAGGCCAGATACCTGACCGCCGAGGTTTCACATCGGCTGCCTGCCCGAGGGCAGGTCGTCCCTACTCCTGAACCGAACGAAGACGTCGTGTTCATCTCCCACTTCCTCCAAGGACTAGGCCTCACTCTGGATCCCTTCGTTAGGGGGTTGATGTTTTATTACGGGCTAGATTTCCATGATCTAGCCCCGGACTCCTTTCTCCACATCTCGACATTCATTGTCGTGTGTGAGGCCTTCCTCCGCATTACCCCTCACTTCGGCCTGTGGCTCAAGACCTTTGACGTGAAGCCGAAGATGGTCGAAGGGCAGTATGCAGCGTGCGGAGGCGCATTAATAAGCAAGATAGCAGGAGCTCCGTGGCCCAAAGGTTCCTTTCCAGAGGTGTCCGGATTATGGCAACATGAGTGGTTTTACATCACAGCTCCCAGAAGTGCCAAGTGGGTGGCTGCCCCTGCTTTCCGCTCAGGCCCTCCACCACAACTGATGTCATGGATTAGCAGAGGGCTGAGCTGGGGTCCTGCCAAGGACATGCCTGTACTGCAAAGCTGCATCCAAAATCTCTTCGAAGGAGATTTCAGTTTGATTATGGTGGCGCAAGTCATGCTAGTTCGCCGAGTCCAGCCTTGCAAATGTCGGCCCCTCCGCATGTGGGAGTTCAACCTAGAAGGGCCGCATACTATTCAGAATTTCTTCGGCCTGACGCACGAGGATATGTAAAAATCATTCTTCGGACCCCAAATAGAGTGTCCAGATACTACCGAGGACGTAGGCCTGAGCAGCAACCGTACCGCCGACCAAGTAAATAATCCTTTAGCCGAACACACCGTCTTTTATTTACCACGACATCATTCTAAGAAGTCGCTCTTTGACCAGGACTGGCTAAATAAGGCGAAGATGATTCGGTGTTCGGCCCCCCTTCCTGAGGGTTTGGAGAATCCGGTACTGGAAAAGATGCTTGAGCTAGCACCCTGCCCGGAGCCCTCAAAGGAAGATAAATGGGGGGATAATGAGGTCGAAAGCGGGCCCCCATCGCTACCAATTCCAACCGAGGGAATGAGAACCTCCGTGAAGGAGGATAATCGAGGGGAGGAATCGGACATTCTCTCACCCCGGGGGAGGAAGAGGACTACCTCTGAAGATCCGGAAACCATGGTTTCCAAGCGGGAGAAGAAATCTCCACCAGAGGGTCCTGCCTTGGAGGGTGCTCTTGCCGCACAAAGTCCGCGCGGGGATCAGCCCTCTAACAAGCTGTAAGTAATTAAAAAGTACTTTAATAGTGAAGATATATTTCCTTACCTCTGAGGAAAATAACCGAAGTATTTATCTTGCAGTTCGGATCTTTGCCCTTCTCAGCAGAGCTCGTCTTCGGGGGATCTTCTTCCGGAGATGATGGAGAGCAAAACGCCTCCCTTGGACTCCTCCACTCAGGAAGCAGGCGACCTTGAAGTGTCGTCATGGAGGGCCTCTCTGGATCCGGTGAGGCCAGAAGATAATCCTATAGTCACCCGAAGTCCCCAGCGTCCGGCTCTCGAAGAGAGCAAACAGAAGAGTCCGGCACCGACTGGTATGCGGTCGGACATACTGAGAGAGCTGTTGGAGCGAGCGGCCATCTCAGAAGAACACCGTACAATGATGGGTACGGTGATGGAAAGGATCTCATTCGCCGAAAGCGGGTTGCATGATGCCTTTATGAGTCTACTGACGGGCTTTGAGGTACGTAAAATGATGTACATTTGTGACGGTACCGGACATTTTTAGGTGTGCCTTGTGTAGATAGTAGCCCCTGAAACTCTGGTTGTCGCCGAGAACGGCGGCAAATAGAGGATCGTAGTCCCAGGCAATAACCATACCGCTTTAATGTGCATGTAGCGGGAGCTCCGGTGGCTAACCGGACTCATGAGTTTGCCGAACTAAAGCGGAAACTGGATGCGGCGGATGCCGACATCGAGCTTGTTAACAAGAGGCTTGACAAGGCACAGGGTAAGTGTTATTTTCTGGTGAATGCCACATAGTAAGAGGATCATGATGCCAGTATCTTTAATATGTTGTGATTGCAGATGGAGCTGCCACCGTGGAAACCCTGCGGGCGGAACTTGCCCGAGCCAAAGAACAAGCAAGGATTAGTAATGCAGCTGCTTTGAAGGCGGCCGAAGAGTTGAAAGCCGAGAAGGCCGTGCATTGTGATAGCAAAGAGAAGATGGCCAAGATGGCTGTAAAGTTAAAAGACACTGCCGACCGTTGCCAGTTCCTTGAAAAATAAAACCGAGCGAAGGCAACGGACCTTGAAAAGGCCACGATGGCGAACAAAGACACCCGCTCTGCTATGAGAGCGAAGGGGGAGGAGCTGCGTGAAGCCGGGGATATTGCGGCTGGGAAGCCCTTCATGCTACGGAGAAAATTCGGAGATCCACGGTATGCCCCTCTGGATCGGCTGTGGAGTTCGGCAGACGCATATATGGACTTGGCGGCGAGCGCTGCCGATGCGGCCAAATACTTCCAAGGTCAAACAGATCGTGAAGTGGACAAGCTGTTCTGGTCGCAATTCAATGTTCCAAAGCGTCCGCTTCCATTGACTGATCAGCTAGCCGAATGGGCCGAACTAAATAGGTTGTCCGAACTCGCCATGAGGTCTGTCGTGGATCAGCTGTGGCCGGAAAAGCCGAAGCCGAGCAGCTATTTCAGCTTAGTGCAGCAGTTCCTTGGTGCGGTGCCGCACATCAATGCAATGAAGAGGTCGGCGTGCATAGAAGGCTCGCGGATGGCCCTTGCCCGTGTTAAAGCATACTGGGTGGAGATGGATGCTACCACTGTTGCGGCGCAGGGTTCGTCCATAGACCGAGTGGCTGCCGAGCACTATTTCGAAGAGGTTCTGGAGGATGCTCGTTTGATAGAGGCACAGTGCTCGAAGAATATTATGTTTGAGTGACATGTATTCCCATTGTAAACACAATGTTTTTATGAAATTTATTAAGGCTGTGTTTATACTTTTGCCTGAAAGTAATAGGATGCCTCCTGTGCGGCCGTTTATGTATACATGTGTATAACCTGAAAGATTGCAGTCGTCGGCTTCAGCCCCCACGCATATAATGTGGAGGTGTTCGCAGAAGACGTGTGTTCACACTTAACCCAACGTCTTGGTCCTATTAAGGAGGTGAAAGCGCAGCGAACGAGGCAACCGGACTATAATGCTTTAACACTTTCACTTAGCCATAGGAGTTTGACGGTGGGGCTACTATATAGCCCCTGTTGGCTCCGCATTCTCCCGAATTCGTGGTGCGTACATGCCTCGCCGAGAAACGGCCCTTCGTTAAGGCGGAGGAATTCTATCATTCCAATAGGTCATCGAGTGGTTGACCAGTCTCACGCTATATCATGACAGTCAGTTTTCGGCTTTCTCTACTGAGGTGCTCGTCCGGATGACCCGGGGCACAATCGCAGTAGTTCTCCTAGTGCTACCTTAGCCGATAGAGCGGAACGTAAGGTACCAAAACATAGGAGCCGGGCAAACCCAACATTTGACCAAAGACATGATTCGGAGCTGATGCATATAAGGCCAAACTCGCGACGCCGAACACTCCCGAAGGTATTCGGTCTTTATGGTATAAACCGGGCCTAAATAGTGCCCTTTGTAAGAAGCCCCTGGTGTCCAGGTACGTGCATTATTCTGACGTAGCCCCATGCCAAGACGCCAACATCCTTCTCAATTGTACTGAGAATCCGAGGGATGTGTATCAACAAGAGACAGTAAAAAAGGTTGACGCAGGGTCTTAATCTAAAAAGAAATCTTGGGATGGGTCCCTGCTGCACGTCTGCGCCTGTGTCTCCGTTGTGCCGTATCCTGGACGGGTGTAGCACCATGGTCATCTGTACGAATTTCATATAGCTGCGCCGGACTCGTCTAACCGTGTCCGTGGTCTTGACGACCTATCGAATACTTTAGCTTGTGAGGCCGTTTTAGTGTGCGGCTGCCAAGGCAGTCGCACTCTCTTCGGCGCGCAGGGATCGCTTAATATTTCCATTCACTGTAATGATGCCACATGGACCGGGCATCTTAAGCATAAGGGAAGCGTAATGCGGTATTGCATTAAAGCGAGCGAAAGCTTCGCGTCCAAGTAGTGCTTGATAGCCACTTTGGAATGGATCAATGTGGAGTGTTAAATTTTCGCTACGGGAGTTATTGGGGAAGCCGAATATAACCTCTAGTAGCAGGGAGCCCGTGCAATGAGCCCCTGGGCCTGGCGTTACTCCTTTAAGGGTAGTATTGTTGAGGAAAATTTTCGTTGGGTCTATCCCCATTTTGCGGATTGTATCCTGGTATATCAGGTTTAAACTGCTGCCACCGTCCATCAGGACTCATGTAAAGTGGTATCCGTTAATTATTGGGTCTAATACCAGGGCAGTCCATCCTGCACGCCGGATACTTGCTGAGTAATCACGATGGTTGAAAGTGATCGGTTGAGACGACCAATGGCAGGACTCGAGGTGATAGGCCCTTGGGCATATTTTTCTGGGAGTGCCGCTTTATTTCTCCCCTTGATCATGTGTAACACGTTTACTGTTTTGACTTCTGGTGCAAATTTTCTTTGTTCCCCAGTGTCTTGCTTGAGAGGCCCATCCTCGTCTTCGCTTGGTGTATCCTCCCCCTTGTGTACGGCATTGAGCTTGCCGGACTGCTTGAAGACCCAACATTCTCTATGGGTATGGTTAGCGGGTTTACCAGGGGTGCTATGGATCTGACATATTTGGTC
The DNA here is from genome assembly GCF_003073215.2 of Triticum urartu. NCBI lineage: Eukaryota > Viridiplantae > Streptophyta > Magnoliopsida > Poales > Poaceae > Triticum > Triticum urartu. The sequence continues at coordinate 49,262,646 of NC_053023.1, forward strand.
CAGAATTTTGTTGAGGCTGGAGAGTTCGTCTCTGGCGCCTTTAGAGGGCGGCTTTTGCTGACTTGGCCGAGAGCTTTTGAATCCGGCGTTTACTGCCGTGCTCTTCGTGCTGTCTTCTTTATTCCGGTGTTTTTTATTGTTGTTGCACCATGATTTCCCGTTTCCATCTCTAACTTCGGATGTACTGGGGTCGCTGGTGCTGCATCTGGCTAGCCAGCTATCCTCACCCGCGCAAAAGCGGGTCATGAGGCTTGTTAATGCTGCCATTGTTCTCGGCTTTTCTTGGCCAAGGTGTCTGGCAAGCCATTCGTCACGGACGCTATGCTTAAAAGCTGCCAAGGCTTCGGCGTCTGGACAGTCGACTATTTGGTTCTTTTTAGTAAGAAACATGTTCCAAAGCTTTCAGGCTGACTCTCCGGGATGTTGAGTTATATGACTCAAATCGTCCGCGTCCGGAGGTCGGACATAAGTCCCTTGAAAATTTGCCCGAAAAGCGTCTTCGAGCCCCTTGTATTTGTAATAGGGGTGTGGCCATCAAACCTGTATGAATTACATATAGCTGCGTCGGACTCGTCTAACCGTGTCCGTAGTGTTGACGACCTATCGAGTGCTTTAGTTGGTGAGGCCGTTTTAGTGTGCGGCTGCCAAGGCAGCCGCACTCTCTTCGGCGCGTTGGGATCGCTCAATATTTCCATTTACTGTAATGATGCCATCTTAAGCGTGAGGGAGGCATAATGCGGTATTGCATTAAAGCGAGCGAAAGCTTCGTGTCTGAGTAGTGCTTGATAGCCACTTTGGAACGGAGCAATGTGGAAGGTTATATTTTCACTACGGAAGTTATCGAGGAAGCCGAATATAACCTCTAGTAGCAGGGAGCTCGTGCAATGAGCCCCTGAGCCTGGCATTACTCCTCTAAAGGTAGTATTGCAGTGGCAAATTTTTGTTGGGTCTATCCCCATTTTGCGGACTGTGTCCTGATATATCAGGTTTAGACTGCTGCCACCGTCCATCAGGACTCGTGTGAAGAGGTATTCGTCAATTATTGGGTCTAATACCAAGGCAGCCCATCCTGCACGCCGGATACTTGCTGAGTAATCCCGATGGTCAAAAGTGATCGGTTGAGACGACCAGTGGCAGGACTCCACGGTGATAGGCCCTTGGGCATATTTCTTTGGGAGTGCCGCTTTGTTTCTCCCCTTGATCACGTGTAACACGTTTACTATTTTGACTTCCGGTGGAAATTTCTTTTGTTCCCCAGTGTCTTGCTTTAGAGGCTCATGCTCGTCTTCGCTTGGTGTATCCTCCACCTTGTGCACGGCGTTGAGCTTGCCGGACTGCTTGAAGACCCAACATTCTCTGTGGGTATGATTAGCGGGTTTACCAGGGGTGCTATGGATCTGACATATTTGGTCCAGAATTTTGTTTAGGCTGGACAGTTCATCTCTGCTGCCTTTAGAGGGCGGCTTTTGCTGACCTGGTCGAGAGCTTCTGAATCCGGCATTTACCGCCGTGCTCTTCGGGCTGTCTTCTTTATTCTGGTGCTTATTATTTTTGCTACGTCGTGATTTTCTGTTTCCATCTCTAACTTCGGATGTACTTGGGTCATTGGTGCTGCATCGGGCTAGCCAGCTATCCTCGCCCGCGCAAAAGCGGGTCATGAGGCTTGTTAATGTTGCCATTGTTCTCTGCTTTTCTTGGCCGAGGTGTCTGGCAAGCCATTCGTCTCGGACGCTGTGTTTAAAAACTGCCAAGGCTTCAGCGTCCGGACAGTCGACTATTTGGTTCTTTTTAGTAAGAAACCTGTTCCAAAGCTTTCGAGCTGACTCTCCGGGTTGTTGAGTTATATGACTTAAATCGTCTGCATCCGGAGGTTGGACATAAGTCCCTTGAAAATTTGCCCGAAAAGCGTCCTTGAGCTCTTCCCAGCTTCCAATGGAGCTTTTGGGGAGGCTTTTAAGCCAGTGCCGAGCTGGCCCTTTGAGTTTGAGGGGTAAATACTTAATGGCGTGGAGATCATCTCCTCGAGCCATATGGATATGGAGGATATAGTCCTCAATCCAGACCCCAGGGTCTGTTGTTCCGTCGTATGCCTCTATGTTTACGGGTTTGAATCCCTCTGGAAATTCATGGTCCAGCACCTCATCGGTGAAACATAGGGGGTGTGCGGCACCCTTGCATCTGGGTGTACCGTAGTGTTCAGATGTTTGTTGTGTTGCATCGTGTGCTGGAGCGCGCCTGCGTGGTCCATAGATGGATTTGGTTGCGTCGTCCTTTTGATGCGAGCCCTCGCGTGGATCGCGTATTGGCTCATGTGCGGCATTGCTTGCCGCTCTATGTTTGCCGTGAGGTCGTCTATCCGGCCAGGTGGCCGTTTTAATTTTTGGTTGTGGGGGATCTAAGGCCTCCTCATCGAATTCAGGTAGCAACTTCCGCTTCGGGTAGCTCTTGGTGGGGCGATTACCGCCATACTTCGCTGCTGTGTTGAGTACTTTGCTCCATCTGATTTGGAGTGTGTCTTGCACAGCCTTGAGCCTTTGCTTCTGCTTTTTTAGACTCCTCGTGGTGGCAACAAGCCTTTGATGGGCATTCTGTTGCTCCGGGTGTCTGTCCGGTGTTATGTCATCCGGGCTATTATCTTTGACAGAATCGGGTTGTTCGGTTTGATTCTCCGTGTTGCCGTGGTCCGGCAATGGTTTACCCTGCTCTAATGCTGTGTCTGTATGATCGTTGTTTCTATCGAGGCGGGATTTGGGGTGGCGCTTACGCCGCCGCTTTGACTGCTTCTTGAGGGGACAACCCTTCGTTGCGTCCTTTCGTTCCTCGTCGTCGTTTTCTTTTGGTGTGTTCACCATGTATACATCATGTGGTGAAGTGGGCGTCCAGTGCCCTGTGGGCAGTGGTTCCTCTTCGTTTCCCGCATCGTCGTCCATACCGTCGATGTCTTCGGAGTCGAAGTCGAGCATGTCGGTTAAGTCAATCGACAGTGGCTACTAAGTGGGTGGTGGGTGGGCCACGAATTTCTTCGTCGTCCCCATCCCAGTCCTGCCGGACATAGTTCGGCCAGGATCCTCCTGACACAGGGAGAGACCTTAATGAGTTCAGTATGTCTCCAAAGGGCTAGTGCTGAAAAATATCCGCGGAGGTAAACTCCATGATCGGCGCCCAATCGGATTCGATAGGAACAGGCGCAGGCGGCTCGGAGTCCGTGGCCGGAGAAGGGTCCGTCAGTTTAACAACACGGCTCTCGTGCAAGGTAAGGTCAATGTTCGGCTCGATCGCCGCTAAGGGTAACGCCTCCGTGGCGGGGTCCATCCACCCATCCATGGACGGCGCAACTGGCTCCGAATTGAGGGTCGGGGCGGCCGCCAGTGCAATCTCCTGAACACTGTCCGAAGGTAGAGCTAAATCGTACTCATCGTGACCGCGTGACGCACAAGGCAGAGGCTCAAATCCGTCGAAGATCAAGTCTCCACGGATATCGGCCGTGTAGTTTAAGCTTCCAAACCTGAGCTGGTGGCCAAGGGCATAACTTTCAATCTGCTCCAGATAGCCAAGCGAATTGGCCCGCAGTGCAAAGCCGCCGAACACGAAGATCTGTCCGGGGAGAAAAGTCTCACCCTGGACTGCATCGCTATCGATGATAGTAGGAGCCATCAAGCCTAACGGCAACGACACAAAGGAACTCTCAATGAAAGCACCAATGTCGGTGTCAAAACCGGCGGATCTTGGGTAGGGGGTCCCGAACTGTGCATCTAAGGCGGATGGTAACAGGAGGCAGGGGACACAATGTTTTACCCAGGTTCGGGGCCTCTTGATGGAGGAAAAACCCTACGTCCTGCTTGATTAATATTGATGATATGGGTAGTACAAGAGTAGATCTACCACGAGATCGGAGAGGCTAAACCCTAGAAGCTAGCCTATGGTATGATTGCATGTTGTAGTTGTTGTGTCCTACGGACTAAAACCCTCTGGTTTATATAGACACCGGAGAGGGTTAGGGTTACACAAGGTCGGTTACAAAGGAGGAGATACACATATCTGTATTGCCTAGCTTGCCTTCCACGCCAAGTAGAGTCCCATCCGGACATGAGATGAAGTCTTCAATCTTGTATCTTCATAGTCTAACAGTCCGGCCAATGGAGATAGTCCGGCTGTCCGGAGACCCCCTAATCCAGGACTCCCACATCCATAATAGTAGTTGGGGTCGTACTGCGATGCAATGGCTATCGCCTGCTGAGCTGCAGTGTGGCGATGAGTGGCCTCCTCTCTCCTCTCGTACTCATCTACCTCCTCTCTGGTAATAGTATATCTTCCTTTTGCCTGATGATTAAAGAAAGTAGGAGCAGGGAGAGTAATACGGAAAGCACGACGTCTGTCAAAGATTAGTCGATACTGGAGAGGTGATTCATTCCTCTCGAAAAACTGGTGGTGAACCATAGCATTAAAGTCTAGGTAAGCATGAGGTAATTCAATATCATCTTCGCGTATGGCTATACCAAGAAAATTAGCTATGCGGGTTGCATAAATTCCTCCAAAGAAATCTCCATTAAATCTATTAATATGCAACCTACGTGCAATAATGGCTCCCAAATTATACGATTTGTCTCCTAACACAGCACTCCGAAGAATACTGAGGTCAGGGACACACATGTGACATGCCTCATATTTACCATTAATGCATCTACCTATGAAGAGAGCAAAATAATGTATAGCAGGAAAGTGAATGCTTCCTATGGTGGCTTGTGTTATGTCTCTAGATTCTCCCACAGTTATACTAGCAAGAAAATCTCTAAATTCAGATTTGCGAGGATCCCTTATACTACCCCATTGTGGAAGTTTGCAAGCAGTGGTAAAATCCTCTAAGTCCATATGTAAGAATTATCATAAAGATCAAACAGGGCAGTTGGAGAATTCTGTGAAGTTGAAAATTCAAACCTCCTAACAAAGGTACTGGTGAGGTTGTGGTACTGACTGCACTTCTCTTCCTCGAAGCTCACAAGATCAGCGTTACGCAAATATGCGTTGAATTCTTCCTTAATTACCGCTCGATCCATAAAGTTCTCAGAAGGCCACTCACAAGGACGCACTGCAGCGTCTCTTGGTGGCTCTTCATCAGCATCAAGCATTGCAAGCCTGGGGCCTTGCTTCCTTGAGGAACCACCCTGGAACATTTTCCTAAGCATTTTTCTTCCTCTGAAAAATTCTGAAATTTTTTAGTAACTTCAAAATAAAAGTAAACCAAACTCAACAATATTGATAGCAACTACTCCTAAAAGTGCCTAGAGCCTATATCATGCATCAAAACTACTTTTGACCATATAAATTTGACATGCAAGCTCAAGAACAGGGTCACCTAAGCAGCAAAAATTTGCAATGAATAAAGCACTAGAACAAAAACTAATTGGACCAATGGAGGAGTCACATACCAAGGAACAATTTCCCCAAGCAGTTTTGTGAGAGGTGCTTTGAGCAAGGAGATCGAAAATGGCAGCAAAGTGAGCTAGAACTCGTGCTTGAGCTGGATATTCGTGTTTGGGGGAGGAACGAGTGTATGGGTGAAAGGATAAGTGGACGAGGGCCACCGTGGGCCCACGAGGCAGGGGGCGCGCCCTCTGCCCTCGTGGGCAGGTGGTTGACCCCCCTGCTGTGTTCTTAGTGCCAAATATTCTCAAATATTTTGGAAAAAATCATATTTAAATTTCGGGGCATTTGGAGAACTTTTATTTTCGAGGTATTTTTATATTGCACGGATAATCAGATAACAGACAGAAAATATTTATTTTTATTTTATTTAATATAAATATCAGAAAGTAAAAGTGGGGTACAGAAGGTTGTGCCTTCTAGTTTCATCCATCTCATGACCATCAAAATGAATCCACTAACAAGGTTGATCAAGTCTTGTTAACGAACTCATTCCGAATAACATGGAACCGGAGAAATTTCGAATAACACTATGTTAACTCAACGGTGATATGCACATCCCCAATAATAAGAATATCATATTTCTTCTTGATAGTAGGAAGAGGAAATTCAAAACCTCCAAATATAATCGATGAAAATTTTCCAATAGAGTTGATACTATGAACTTGAGGTTGTTTCCTCGGAAAGTGTACCGTATGCTCATTACCATTAACATGAAAAGTGACATTGCCTTTAGTGCAATCAATAACAGCCCCTGCAGTATTCAAAAAGGGTCTTCCAAGAATAATAGACATACTATCATCCTCGAGAATATCAAGAATAACAAAGTCCGTTAAAATAGTAATGTTTGCAACTACAGGCACATCCTCACAAATACCGACAGGTATAGCAGTTGATTTATCAGCCATTTGCAAAGATATTTCAGTAGGTGTTAACTTATTCAAATCAAGTCTACGATATAAAGAGAGAGGCATAACACTAACACCGGTTCCAAGATCACATAAAGCAGTTATAACATAGTTTCTTTTAATGGAGCACGGTATAGTTTGTACACCGGGATCTCCAAGTTTCTTTGGTATTCCACCCTTAAAAGTATAATTAGCAAGAATGGTGGAAATTTCAGCTTTCGGTATCTTTCTTTTATTTGTAATTAAATCTTTCATGTACTTAGCATAAGGATTGGTTTTGAGCATATCAGTTAATCACATACGCCAAAAGATAGGTTTAATCATTTCAGCAAAGCGCTCAATATCCTCGTCATCCTTTTTCTTGGATGGTTTGGGAGGAAAAGGCATGGGTTTCTGAACCCAAGGCTCTCTTTCTTTACCATGTTTCCTAGCAACAAAGTCTTTCTTATCATAACGTTGATTCTTTGATTGTGGGTTATCAAGATCAATAACAGGTTCAGTTTCTATGTCATTATCATTACTAGGTTGATCATCATTATGAACATTATTGTTAACATTATCACTAGTTTCAGGTTCATTACTTGATTGTGTTTCAGCATCAGAAATAGAAATGTCATTTGGATTCTCAGGTGTTTCAGTAATAGGTTCATTAGAAGCATGCAAAGTCCTATCATTTTTCTTTTTCTTCCTTTTAGAAGGACTAGGTGCATCTATATTATTTCTCTGAGAATCTTGCTTAATTTTCTTAGGATGGCCTTCAGGATACAAAGGTTCCTGAGTCATTCTACCACCTCTAGTCATAACTCTAACAACATTATCATTATTCTTGCTATTCAATTCATTGAGCAAATCATTTTGAGCTTTAAGTACTTGTTCTACTTGAGTGGTAACCATAGAAGCATGTTTACTAATAAGTTTAAGTTCACCTTTAACATTAGCCATATAATCACCCAAGTGTTCAAGCATATTTGAATTGTATTTCAATTGTCTACCAAAGTAAGCATTAAAATCTTCTTGCTTAGCCATAAATCTATCAAACTCATCTAAGCATGGGCTAGCAAACTTAGTAAATGGGATTTTAGCTTTATCATATCTATAGAGAGAATTTACCTTTACTACCTGTGTAGGGTTATCAAGACCATGAGTTTCTTCAATAGGTAATGGATTAAGATTATATGTTTCTTCAACAGGCGATAAATTAAGACCATGTATTTCTTCAATAGGAGGTAAATTCTTAACATCTTTAACTTTAATACCTTTTTCTTTCATAGATTTCTTTGCCTCTTGCATATCTTCAGGACTGAGAAATAGAATACCCCTCTTCTTCAGAGTTGGTTTAGGAATAGGCTCAAGAATTGGCTCCGAAGGTGTCCAATTATTTTCATTTGCCAACATATCATTCAATAGAATTTCAGCTTCATCCGGAGTTCTTTCCCTGAAAATAGAACCAACAAAACTATACAGGTAATCTCTGGAAGCATCGGTTAGTCCATTATAAAAGATATCAACTATTTCATTTTTCTTAAGAGGATGATCAGGCAAAGCATTAAGTAATTGGAGAAGCCTCCCCCAAGCTTGTGGGAGACTCTCTTCTTCAATTTGCACAAAATTATATATATATCCCTTAAAGCAGCTTGTTTCTTATGAGCAGGGAAATATTTAGCAGAGAAGTAATAAATCATATCCTGGGGACTACGCACACAACCAAGATCAAGAGAATTAAACCATATCTTAGCATCACCCTTTAATGAGAACGGAAATATTTTAAGGATGTAAAAGTAACGAGTTCTCTCATCTTTAGTGAACAGGGTGGCTATATCATTCAATTTAGTAAGATGTGCCACAACAGTTTCAGATTCATAACCATGAAAAGGATCAGATTCAACCAACGTAATTATATCAGGATCAACAGAGAATTCATAATCCTTATCAGTAACAAAGATAGGTAAAGTAGCAAAAGCAGGGTCAGGTTTCATTCTAGCATTTAGAGATTGCTTACTCCATTTAGCTAATAACCTTTTGAGTTCATTTCTATTTTTGCAAGCTAAAATAGCTAAAGAAGCTTCTTGATCAAAAACATAACCCTTAGGAATAACAAGTGATTCTTCATCATCACTTTCATCAGTATCATCAGATTCAATATTTTCAATTTCTCTAGCTCTAGCAAGTTGTTCATCAAGAAATTTACCAAGTGGCACAGTAGTATCAAGCATAGAAGTAGTTTCATCATAAGTATCATGCATAGCAGAAGTGGCATCATCAATAACATGCGACATCTAAGAACGAATAGCAGAAGCAGGTGTAGGTGTCGCAAGCTTACTCAAAACAGAAGGTGAATCAAGTGCAGAGCTAGATGGCAATTCCTTACCTCCCTTCGTAGTTGAGGGATAGATCTTGGTTTTTGGATCTCTCAAGTTCTTCATAATGATAAGCAGATATATATCCCAAGTGACTCAAAGAATAGAGCTATGCTCCCCGTCAACAGCACCAGAAAATAGTCTTGATAACCCACAAGTATAGGGGATCGCAACAGTTTCCGAGGGTAAAGTATTCAACCCAAATTTATTGATTCGACACAAGGGGAGCCAAAGAATACTCTCAAGTATTAGCAGCTGAGTTGTCAATTCAACCACACATGGAAACTTAGTATCTGCAGCAAAGTATTTAGTAGCAAAATGATATGATAGTAGTGGTAACGGTAACAAAAGGTAATGGTAGTAAAAGCAATGTTTTTGGTATTTTGTAGTGATGATAGCAATAGCAACGGGAAAGTAAATAAATGAAGAAGAATATATGGAAAGCTCGTAGGCAATGGATCGGTGATGGAGAATTATGCCGGATGCGGTTCATCATGTAAGAGTCATAACCTAGGGTGACACAGAACTAGCTCCAGTTCGTCAATGTAATGTAGGCATGTATTCCAAATATAGTCATACGTGCTTATGGAAAAGAATTTCCATAACATCTTTTATCCTACCCTCCCGTGGCAGCGGGGTCCTTACGGAAACTAAGGGATATTAAGGCCTCCTTTTAATAGAGAACCGGAACAAAGCATTAACACATAGTGAATACATGAACTCCTCAAACTACGGTCATCACTGGTAAGTATCCCGATTATTGTCACTTCGGGGTTAACGGATCTTAACACATAATAGGTGACTATAGACTTGCAAGATAGGATCAAGAACACTCATATATTGATGAAAACATAATAGGTTCAGATCTGAAATCATGGCACTCGGGCCCTAGTGACAAGCATTAAGCATAGCAAAGTCATAGCAACATCGATCTCAGAACATAGTGGATACTAGGGATCAAACCCTAACAAAACTAACTCGATTACATGATAGATCCCATCCAACTCATCACCGTCCAGCAAGCCTACGATGGAATTACTCATGCACGGCGGTGAGCATCATGAAATTGGTGATGGAGGATGGTTGATGATGACGATGGCGACGGATTCCCCTCTCCGGGGCCCCGAACAGACTCCAGATCAGCCCTCCCGAGAGGTTTTAGGGCTTGGCGGCGGCTCCCTATCGTAAAACGTGATGCTTTCTTCTCTCTGATTTGTTTCTCGTCGAAACACAATATATGGAGTTGGAGTCGGAGAGGCAACAGGGGGCCCACGAGGTAGGGGGCGCGCCCTATGGGGGCAGGCGCGCCCCCACCCTCGTGGACAGGTGGTGGGCCCCCTGGCCTTCATCTTTTGCAGGTATTTTCATATTTTCTGAAAATTGCTCCGTGAAGTTTCAGGTCATTCCGAGAACGTTTGTTTCTGCACATAAATAACACCATGGTAATTGTGCTGAAAACATCATCAGTCCGGGTTAGTTCCGTTCAAATCATGCAAGTTAGAGTCCAAAACAAGGGCAAAAGTGTTTGGAAAAGTAGATACATTGGAGACATATCACACATGTACTCAAGATGCTCGGCCTTGCCATAACCGAATACACCAGTTTAATGGTCACAGTGAATACAAGCCATGGATATGAGTTTCGAGTTGGGTTTATGAACCAAGAAGATCACTGCTTTTTTATGGCCGAACTTGGATAAACTTCCTCAAGTGTTACGGACTGAAAGTTGGCGCACGAATGTTGATGGAAATAGCAGAACCTGGTCTCTTCTTCACTGCGATCTTCGACCCCGACGTCGTTCCAATTGTTCATCCATGTTAGTTTTGTATCTGGTTCTTGCTTCTTGCCTCGATTACTTCTTAATACACCTATTTTGTCTAACTAATCACAATTTAACTTTAGAAGTAGCAACGAATCTCTCACGAAGATGCTACTTCTATCTAATATTTTCTTATAATTTGTGGCACGCGTGATACGTCTATAAGAACTTGGTTAAGCGGGCTACTCGTTTGTTACTCTATAAGAACTTGGTTGTTACTCATGGCACTGAAGTTGACTTGGACGACATCCATAAGTTCCTACACTTTATTGATCGTCTTGAGGTCCTTGTGGGGCGTTTCAATGGTGGAAGGCCACGTGGGATATGTGTGCCACTGCTGCACTCGTTGAATAGGTCCAACTGTGTTGAGAAACTTATGGTACAAGTTGTTTTCTATTATATATGTTGTTCATAAACTCTTGCATATGCACAGTTTTACAGCTATGATCTTCTTGAAACAGGAACTGCCCAGGTCTATTTTTCCTATACAGATGCCTGACCATGGTCGGGTCAGACTTGCGCTTGGTCACAACATGATGTTTACGTCGACCTACTCCATTCCCCTTGGAGGTGAAAAGATACTTATTACTGGGTGCTCTCAAATAATGAAGGCCCGTCTATCTTGGAGAATAGGATAAAAGATTATGTTCCTGCTTTTCCATGGCTCTAAAGCGAATATCCTATTTATTGACCACATTGCGAGAAGAAGCCGCTTTCGGAAAGTTGTGGATGCGTGGGGTGGCGCCTGGGGCTTGGCGGCCTCACCCTTTGGTTAACTGTAGCCAAAGTAGCACTGTTCGAGGCGTGCTTCTTACGGTTGAAGCTGTATAAGTACTCATACTGCTTTCAGCTATGGTTGTTAAGTGCCCCTGCTGGTTTCAGTTAAGGTTGTTAAGTAGTCCTACTGCTTTTACAATCTATCGTGTTTCTTCAGTCCTGTATTCCTCCAGCCGCCAAAACCAAACCAGCGCCGACGGGGCTGCCTGCTTCCGCCTCCCACGCCTCGCTGCGCCTCAGCGCACGCATCGCCTCCCCACCGTCTCCTAAATAATTAACGCCGACCTCCGAGGCCTCGTCGTTGTCCTCCGTGCGCTTTGTTGCGCTTGCTGCGGCGCCACCCTCTCGCGTTGTCAACATGGTCAACAAACAAGAGGAATCGGCAGAGGACTATACATGGATAGGATGACAGTAGGGGCCCACCATATCCATGGCCGGACGCAAGGAAGTTCCTCATTTTTTTGTTATCTATACCTACTATTAAAGGGAATAGGTATTCTTGGTTTGGTTTAGTCCTTTACGTTTGGTATACACACGTTAAGCGATCTAGGCCAGTTATTTGTATGTTGATGGGCCTTTTATGGGCTTTCATAGAGAGACCGCGAAAAATAATTGGGTAAAAATAAATCAACATTGTGGGAATTGAACACAAGACCTCCTGTCTATCTCTTAGATGTAACAACCAAAGACTTATGCACCTTTCATATTTACTAATCCCAACTCACTCTAAATATACAAGTAGCAGTCATCATGTTTATTTATTTATTTTGTGAGAAAAGGAGTTGATATTAAAACGGCCAAATTACTGAAAGGTCCACGGAGAAAAGGAAATTACAGCCAAGCCCCTCTGCAACCCGACTACGCCGGCGCCGTGGATGAGCCGGTGACGCGTCGTTCGCCGCTGCTCGCTGACGCCTTGGATCGAAGCAGCCCCCGGGAGAAACGGGAAGTCTCCGATCAATGGTCCCTGAGGACTTATACTCATGTGCGTCGTCGTCGTCGCACCGCTCAACATCGCCTTCCTTCTCCAGATCTTCAACCGCCGGAATCGCCATCACTGGATCTCCGGCACAAGGGAACCGTACACAGCCTCTCCACCGAGCAGCGAGCACGAAGAAAGGAGCTGGTCCACCGTGGAGCTCCACCGGAACTTCGCCGTCGAAGGGGAGACCAACACCTGCAAAAAGCCAATCCAGTCACACCGCTGCCTCCACGACGCCACCGGCTGGCTCCCTAGGCACTCCTACACTATGTACACGCTGCAAATCGGGCCTCCCCCATCCTCCCGCCACCGGAGCGTCTGGCGGAGGGCGAGGGAGCCGCCGATTCGGCAACGGCGAGGTGGAGAGCCCGGGGTTCGCACAAATCGCCCTTCGTTCCTGTAGATGGAGAAGGGTGAGGTCCAAGGCTCATGTTTAGGGAGAGCTAATTAAGCGAATGAGCTAATAAAGGAAGGATTGTGGGCTTAAATATAATATTTAAACGAATGTGGCTAAATCAGTGGGACATTACGCCCCGCAAAGAAAATATGAACACAACTAAATTGCGACGTATGTTTTTATGTTCATTTTGTAGAAGGACGATGCTGCATTACAACATGTTCTTCATAATGAATCCGATGCTGTGGGACATTATGCTTGTGCAAAACATCAATTTTCCCCGTTGCAACGCACGCGCATATGTGCTAGTATATATACTCCATTGTTAGCGTATGGAAAAAGAAAATGCTTCCTGCTAGTGGGTTCCTGACATCTGGGACCCATGACATTGTCAGCGTAGCCGTATATAGTCAATAGACAAGAGAACACCACAAGATCGGCTGACACCTGGGACGTAGCTACTCGAGAAGTATTTTTTTGTTATTGTTGAGATGGAGTAGGGTTTCAACTAGGCTATGGCCCGTCTAGCCCAGGTGTTCACCACATGACCAACCCAGCTATTTTTTGTTTGTGAAAATGAGCCCAGTTTATTTTTTCTGAAGTATACCCAATCCAGACCCACTTATGTTGAAAGTGATATGAAATGGGCTATAAATATAAAAAACATATGACAATTTGGCAATTACTTTATAATTTCTGAATTTTTTCACATTTTTAGATTCCAATTTCACTGGCTTTAACCTAAATCAAATATATATTCAAAGTACTTTAAATCTGGCTCGAGATTTCGGTATTAAAAATAGTTTGGAACCCATATAAATATGCGCAATTTCGTTTAAATTTTTAACCCTGGCCCTGGCCAACAAAAAATGGACTGCAATAAATTGCATAAGAAGTTGCAATGAGCTATATATAAATTATTAAAAAAAATAGGGAATGGTCTGACTTGTGGGCCGATTAAGTTGACGCGTATGCAAGATTTTTTTACTTATCATATACGACGACAAACGATTCTAGTATACATAACCGTTGGATGTCAATCCAACGGCCGTCGTGTTTCTTTAATCTCTGATCTTCTTGCTCCAGCCGCAAATCCAGCACCGGCGGGATCGCCTGCTCCGGCCTCCCGTGGCTGGATGTGCTGCCGAGCAGGCCTCACCTCCCCCTACTACTCCCACCGCTGGCCAGGCCATCCCTCTACTCACACACATCCCTCCACTGCTATGGCTTCGCCGCCTCCGGGTCATTCCCTTCCTGGGTCTCTTCATCGTCCATCGCGTTGGTGTTCTCGGCACGGCGTGGTCAACGTTGTCAATAAACGACAACATCGGAAGTGGGACGTACACAGAGAGGCTGACAGTTGGGACCTGTCGGTGTCAAAACCGGCGGATCTCGGGTAGGGGGTCCCGAACTATGCGTCTAAGGCGGATGGTAACAGGAGGCAGGGGACATGATGTTTTACCCAGGTTCGGGCCCTCTTGATGGAGGTAAAACCCTACATCCTGGTTGATTTATTCTTGATAATATGAGTAGTACAAGAGTTGATCTACCACGAGATCGGAGAGGCTAAACCCTAGAAGCTAGCCTATGGTATGATTGTATGTTGTCCTACGGCCTAAACCCTCCGGTTTATATAGACACCGGAGGGGGCTAGGGTTACACAAGGTCGGTTACAAAGGAGGAGATATACATATCCGTGTTGCCTAGCTTGCCTTCCACGCTAAGTAGAGTCCCATCCGGACACGGGATGAAGTCTTTAATCTTGTATCTTCATGGTCCAACAGTGCGGCCAAAGGATATAGTCCGGCTGTCCGGAGACCCCCTAATCCAGGACTCCCTTAGTAGCCCTTGAACCAGGCTTCAATGACGATGAGTCCGGCGCGCAGTGTTGTCTTCAGCATTGCAAGGCGGGTTCCTCCTCCAAATACACCACGGAAGAATTTGAATACAAGGTTAGTGTCCGACCCTACAAAATAAGTTCCACATACCACCGTAGAGAGAATAATATTACCACAAATCTAATCTGCTGACACGTTTTAGCAGGGTGACATCACGCCACGACCCGGTAATTATTCGAACCATTTTTCTTCAACCAGCCCCCGCACATAACGCGAGGCGGTTTCTTGCACTACAAAAAATACACTTCCGTGATGATACGTGTTTGTCACAGTAGGTAGCTTTTTTTGTCATGCATGTACATCCATGACAAATTTATGACAGAATCAAGATTGTCATACCTGTGCTGTCGTAGAAGTGTTCCATGACATTACCAAAATTATCATCACGGAAGTGTCCACTTCCATGACGATAAATCGCGCGTCACAGAAGTGCTTTCGTCAAGGGTGACCGACACGTGGCATCCACCGTAACGGAACGCCGTTAAGCTATCGGGTCGGGTTTTGGATCCGATAACCCATTAACAACCCCGACCAATGGGGATTTTCCACGTGTAAAATCATCATTAGCTGGAGGAAACACGTATCGGCTCATCGTTGGGACAGATGTCAACCACTCATTGGACGGAAGGCGCCTATGATACGTCGACACGTGGCACGACCCAACAGAGGCCCATTCCTGTGAAAAGGCCGGCCCGTTTGACTTGGTCAAAAGGTGGCGGGCCGGCCCATGGAAAGCCTGTTAACGGCCTGTTCGCATATAGCCCATTTACAGCCCGCTAACCCAAGGCCCGTTACGCCCTATCCGAATTAGGCCCTGTAGCGTCATCTGGGCCATCCAATATGATTCCAGCCCGTTTTCACTTCTGGCCCATGTATGGCCCATGACGTCTTTCGGCCCATATGATGCCCTATGTAACTCTTGGCCTATTAACGGCCCGTGGTGAAACTGGCCCGTAATGAACAGTGTATCACTTTACACCCATTAACGGCCCGTGGTGAAACTGGCCCGTAATGAACAGTGTATCACTTTATACCCATTAACGGCAAGTTGTTCCGTTGGGCCGTTTCCAGCCCATGTTATCTTTCGGCCTTCTCATAGCCCATTTATTCTTGGGCTCATTTCCAGCATTCGTTTACTTACGGCCCGTTACTGTCATTTTCTGCTTGTGGGCCAAATTCAGCCCGTGGTTACAGTCGGCCCGTTTGTGGTCCGTTAATATGTTGGGCCGTTTTCATAGCGTCATCAAATACGGCCTAATAACAATGGCCCGTTACGGTCGGCCCATGAACGGACGATTCCAACTCTAGCCCGTTTACGACCATAATGCAGCCTGTTATTGGCCCATGTTTGGTCGATTGATCATACGGCCCATATAAGACCCATTGATGATACGGCCCATAGAAGGCCCATTGTTTCTACGGCCCGTAGAAGGCCTACTGTTTCTGTGGCCCGTAGAAGGCCCACTGTTTCTACGGCTCGTAGGAGGCCCAGTGTCACTACAATAAATATTAGCCCATGGTTATTGTGGCCTAGTTTTAAAAAATAGGTTATTGTAGCCACTAGTTAACCGCGGAAAAAGAACTGCAATGACTACAAGCAAACAAATAAACAAGACAACAAGGAAATAAATAAGCAAGCAATTAACGCTAGGCTATCACGGCTATTACACATATTACATCCACTGGGCATCAAAGTTCGCCACCAGTGCAAATATGGGGAACAAAGTAGCATATCATATACATTCACCGTCAAAATTGGCCACCAGTGCAAATAAACGCGACAGCAAAACAAGAGCATAACTGAAACAACTTCAGAAGAGCTCAAGAAACGTTATCCTGGGTATCCACCATGCTGGCAATAAGCTTAGCAAGCTGATTAGCTTTGTCCTGTTTGGCGCTAAAATCCTCCAACGCTTGTTGTTGCACCAGAAAGTATGCATCTGAATGCTCCAGGGATTTCCGCAGTCCTTCGGCTTCTTGTCGCAGCATAGCTGATCGATGTCCTTCAGCTTGTAGTTGAGACTCAACAAACTGAACTGATTCAGACAGTGAGTTTGAATAGCTTGTGCAAGCGGTAGTGGCCAGTAACTCCAACACTAAACCAAGACAGGATTTGTCACTATCCTGAACCTTATCTGCATTACTTCCTTTACCGTTGCTTAATAAGGCACTCTTCCCCAATATTCTGTCAGCATTCTAAAAGAAGAAGCAAGCAGACACATAACAATTTTAGCATGTACTAGTATATGAAACTCATTTCGGTGAACCAGTTCATTAGTAAGGTGGACAGGATTAAACTACCAAGTCTTCTACTGCCAAGTACTAGTACATAATAAAAGCATCAAACAAACATATATCTATGTCCTATGGTAGCAATGGAATCTTAAATTAGAACAGTTGTTCTTCAGGTTTAGGCACTTGTTCTACATGAACAGAGTACAGTAAGACGCAAGAATATAATAATTAAAAATAGAAAATGAGCTCATAGACCTTACTGCATTCTTGGTTCGGGACCAGTACAGAACAAGGCGTTCCTAGTCATCGTCCAGTAAATGTGTCTCAGGAGAACGTAAGGGAATTTGATGAGTTTCTTTGCCGGTGAGGTACGTTTTCTTCAGGTAATTCCGATACTGCCACCAAGCATTCTTGAAGATAGCAGAGGTATTAGCACAGGTTACCTCATCCTGAGTTTCCAAATCGGTCCTTCTCTATAGAGAAAAATGGGAAAATTTGCTGTATTATAACCATCATGGAGGTAGGATGTATGGGATGAAGCAAAGTAATTGCCATGAATAACATTACTTACACATAACTCCTGGACAAACACCTGCAACTGGCATTTTCCTTCATCTTCAGTATAATATTTCCAAGATGGGAAGATACGCACATACGATTTAACAACATCAAATGTGATAGATGCTAAACTACGACTAGTTGGTTGTGCTTCCTCCACAGGAATAGGCGTACTAACTGGTGGAGTTGGGGTTCGCCATGATAGTACTGGCCCTATGGGCACTGGAGCTGCCTTACTAACTGCTCTTGTTTGGGAGCTCTGTGGTGGAGATGGTGCTGTGTCAACAGGAACTGGGTTACTATCGGCTGGGGTTGGGGTTAGATTGGGTGAAGCTGGTTCTCTGTCCATCATAGTAGGGGTACAATCTGCGAGAGTTTGGGTTATGTGTGGTAGGGCTGGTTCTTGTGCATGTACAACCGGGGTGCTATCTCCACCAAGATGTAGCACTATTTTATTTGAAGACCGTGTTTTTAGTCCGCTAGATACTGGCATCACCCGCTCCAATTCAAATGGCTGATAAACAGGAAACATAGTTGAATGTACAGACATTGTATGAGAGACAGATGCAATAGATAGTGTGGAAAAAAGAGGGCATGAAATAGTTGACATGTATATTGTTTAACTAAAATGGATAGCATGACATAATTTCACATATATGATGTCTATCTAAACTGGATAGCATAGCATAACATAATTCAAAGATATGATGAATAACTAAACAGGATCGCATGACATAATTCACCTACATGTTATCTAAGTAATCAGGATCGCATCATTTAATTCACATATGTGATTTATATGCTAAACAGAGGGCATTCGATATGATGTCTAAACTAAGAACATGGTGTTGAATATTGTGTATATGATGTCTAAACTATGCAATGCAAGACACCGTATGCATGATATGAGCAGTATAACCGTGCCAAGTTAGAGCGTACACCTCAGTGGGGGAATAGGACTGGTCCTCTGTCTCTGAATCCATCTCTGAGGAGCTATCGAGACCCAACAAGAGATCTGCTTTGACAGGTAGCACTGTCTGTTCTGAAGGCCTTGTTTTCACTCCAGATTTTTCCATCTCCCACCCAACTGGCTGATTCACAGGAAGAGTAGTTTAATGTACAAACATTGTCGACAAATGGAAATGTCATGAAGAAAAGGATGGGCAAGATATCATTCAAATATATGATGCCTGGTTAAACAGGATGGCATTGCACATTTCACATATATTATGGCTGGCTAAAAGACATGAGACTGCATAATTCCCATATATGATATAGAAACTAAACAGGTGGCATTACAGAACATGTCTAAACTAAGCAGATGACATATATGATGTTAAAAGTAGGCACTGCAAGGCAACATATGCATGATATGACTAACATCATCATGCCAAGGTAGAGCAAACACCTTGGGGGTAAATAGGAGTGGTCAGCGGCGTCCGAATCCGCCTTAGAACATATATCTTCGTCTAGATTACAATCTGGAGAGGGGTGGGGAGGGTTTGCCATTGAACCCACCATGGAGCGATGTCTGCATGACATTGTATTGCCGCGCAAAACTCTTCTCTTTTTCTCTACATGTTCAGCATGACTGTGTACAATATCTGACATGCATACGAAAAAATATGGTGAGATTTTGTAAGGAGAGCATGCAGAAATTTAGAGTGATGGTAACAACCAGTGGATCAATGTTTTTCCGTTGAACCAAAATAGCCCTAATGGATCGACGTGAATGTATAGTAATAAGTGATGCAACAAGTGTACAACCTCTTTGCCGTAGCCGTGTCGACCTTAGCATCATTGGGTTGGTCGCTGAAGCAGTTGAGGCAGAGGTGGCTGTCGGAGGTGTGGAGGAAGATCTGAGGAATCTGTAGACGGCGTCCAGGGCACTGCTCTGTTGTGATGGATCGTTCTGTCGTTGGAGCAGCTCCGGTGAGCCGTAAGACGTCAAGGCTGAAGCAGCACAAGACAGGCATCGTCAATCTCAAGTGGGATTCTAATAGCATCTCCAATAGATGATGTAAAATGGATGTAAAATTAACATCTCCAAAAACCACCTGACTACAACAGATGTGGTAAAAACTGTTGACTCTGAACTTAACTGTCGAAACTGAAATTTACTGTGGAATCTGAATGGTACTGTCGAAACTGAACGCAATGGTAGCAGAGAGGCACTTGACATGTAGTTTAGGGAGGGCCTACAGTTCATCTTCAACCTGCACCCCCCTGAGCCGCCAGCCACCACCGGCCGAACTGCCGGCCCCAGCGCCGCCTCGCCGCCCCGAAACAACTCGCCACTGCCGCCCCAGCCAGCCCTCTAGGCCCCCCGCCCCCACCCTAAACCCTAAGATAGATAGTGGGGTACCTCTCCGGCGAGCCCCCGTCCCCGCTGCGGGTGGTTCTTCCTTAACTCCGGCGAGCCCCCCCAACCCCTGAAAATTGACTGACCCAAAAGTCGATTTAGTCGACTGAAGTGTGGCTTAATCGGAGCAGAGCAGCAACATGAGCGAGGGGGAGAACAGCAACAGCAGCTGGGCGAGCGAGCGATCGAGCGAGAGCCGGAGCAGCAGCAGCAGATCCGGCTGGTATGGCCGCCGCCGCCGAAGGGGCCTCGCACTGGGGGAGAGCCACCGTGGAGATGTCGCCCGCGGCGCCGGCTTCAAGGTAGCCGCTCCATGGGGGTGCGGGATGGAGCACCGTCGGCGCCAGGAGGTCGAGTTAAGGAGAAGGTGCGATGCAAATGAGTGTACAACCTCTTTGGTGGCGCCGAGTAGGCCTCGGCTTCATCCGAGGAGTCGGTGAGGATGCTGCGGTTCCAGTGGAGCAGGTTAAGGCGGCGCTGTGGGGATGGAGCAGCCGCGATAGACGAGGCGATCGTCGAAGCAGCTCCTTGGAGGTGGAAGACGGGGCGGCTGAACCGGCGGGACGGCGAGATGGACGATAGATCCTCATCCGGGGAGGTGGACGAGGGACGTCGAGCTATTGCGCTGGACAACGTCGTCGGGGAAGATGCTCCGGCTGGGCAGTGGTGACGTGGCAGACAGAGGAGGGTGGGCTTTCGCGGCTGGAGCGGAGAGGTTATGGCGGCCTGGGATTTCGAATGGAGAAAATGGGGCGATGGGATGGGGTGAAGCATGACTTAGGAACGCGCTTGTACAAAATGTAGGGTGTGTTACAAAAGTACCCCCCACCGATTTGAACTAGCGGCCCTTTCGGCTCAGGGTTAGAAGGGGGATTTCGCGTGTCGGGATTTAGCAGCTGGACAGAGTTTTCACGCGCGTTGTAATTTCGGGATAGCAAGGCGCGGGTTGTGAAGGCGCCAGTTTTGGGAGCACGATATCTGAATTTTCGGGATATAAAAAGATGCGGGTTGAATTTTAGGGACAAGCCTAACGTGTAGTAATATTGTACTTGTACATACCAAATCAATTCGCACTTCCCTCAACCAAAAAGAAAACGAAAAAATAAAACTATTCACACCACACAAAGAGAGAGTCTTGCCCCGTTTTACTATACAAATGCTATTCAAAGCTACTCCCTCCTTCCATCTATATAGGGCCTAATGCGTATTTCGATGATAACTTTGACCAAATATTAGAGCAATGATATATGACATGCAACTTACACAAAGCACACCATTAAATTCGTCTGTGAAAGGTTCTTTCAATGATATAATTTTCACATTGTGCATTTCATGTACTATTAATCTTGTCAATAGTCAAAGGCGGTCTTAAAAATCTCATTACGCCCTATATAGATGGAAGGAGGGAGTATGAATCCATGTTATGTCCGATTAAATTTTTTCGCTTGCTGTATAATGCATGTAACCTACTCATACCAACATTTTAGTGCATTCCAAATGTCTATACTACCGTTGCAATTCGAACTAAATTTGAATTCGTTTCTCTATTTCAATAAGAATCTACAATCATGATTGTTGCCAACTTCAACCATCATAGTTTCCTTGCTATCCGCCAGATATAAATCAGACGGCCTATAATGCAGGATGGCAGGCACACCATCATCAACAACTCCGTTTTTTATAAGAGTAGAGATAAAACATATTAAATGCAGTATACCATGTTCATAACCACACCATGTGTATCACCGTTATATATATTCACACATCCGTCGGTTTGAAACACTATGATAAATTCTTCAAATACCCGAATTCGCTTTTTATAATGAAGTATATATGATCTCTATTCGTCTTTTACACCCACACAACCCTCTTATCTTTGTAGCTAGCGCTAACTTTCTCTTGTGCATGCACACGCCTGCATCCCTCTCACCCTCCCTCAGCATTCTCTAGCTCCATCGCGCAAATTCGTCTTTTCACTTTAGGTCGTTCACCCACGGTGTGTGTAGGCCCCCCAGCTCCTTCTTTAGGGCACACATCAATCGATATGCCTCTCTAGCCAGGTGTGCCTAACACAAACACGAGCTTCCCCTCCTCTCTTGTCACCGTCCATGCCTCACTCCCACCACTCTTTTCATCGTTCTCGTACTCGCACACTCCTCCGCCTCGATATAGTATGCCTCTCGTACCACCTCCTACATGCATCCCTCTCTCTCTCTATCCTTCTCCTCGTGCCTCATTTGCTTCTAACACACACATGCATGTATACCGATCTATCTCCCAACATATACCTAGATCGACTTCAACTACCCCCCATCAATCGACGTACCTCACAAGTTATGTCTCTCCTCTATCTTATAAAGGGCGATTGATCTTCCTATGTAGTTACGTCTGCTTACCACAGCCACATCGTCCCCCTCATCATTCGTGCATGCCTCCTGACCCGTCTCTCACACGCACGTGCACAGACAACAAGCAGCCATCTCCTCTCTTATTGATATTGCGGGCGTGCCCTCCGTTTGTCTAGCAAGCCTATCCCACCATTTGTTAGAAGCAACTCCACTACCACCCCCTCCAACACTCTAGCTCTATCTCTCTCCCAACCTTATTCATCTCCTGCACATATGCATGGATGCCGATCAATCTCCCTTAATACATGAGGCAGATCGATCTCCTTAATACATGAGGTAGGCCTCTCTCCTCCTCCACACGTACACCAGCCATTGTACCTCTATAGTTAATTGGGCCTCCCTCTTCCCCCACCACACACCGATAGTCGAGCGCTGCAGGCAGGTATCCATGCCACAGAGACAAACTGCACATGTCCCATCTCACGTTCCAGTAGGCCAGCCACTCTATATCTTTGACGTGGGCACACACAAATTCGATGGCACTCTTTATCGATCGCGCGCGCGCGCGCACACACACACATCATCCATCTCTTCGATTCTATGGACACCTCAAGCCGATGATACCTCCACTCTCTTCTCGTGGATCGCCCCCTCTATACATATGTTATATCCAGGACTCTATTTCAGACACATTGCATATGTTAAATTTTTTGATTGACCCCCCCACAAAAAAAACTCTCAAGAACCCACACACTATATCTCTCGAGGTTTGTATCTCTCTCACACAACCTCACGTAGGTGGTGTACGTATACAAGAAGAGAATAGGTGCACCGTGCACGTACTCACGCTTTGTGCCCAGCCACACCCGCGCGGGTACACGGTGGATCTCATTTCTCCGTAGAAGCTAAATTTGTTTTTGAAACATCAAGTGCCCAGAGACTCGAAAACTTATTTTCCCATTAGTGACTTGTCAGGGCAGTGGATTTTAGTTTGTACGATAATGCTGCACCCACCTAAAGTAACGAAGTTCTTACATAAACTTCCTAGTAATTCCCTCTTCGTAGGTGTAGCATTACTCCTAACATTTGTAATATCAGTTTGAAACTTGTAATATTGCCGTGTCCTATTCGGCTATTCCTGCGTTTTCAAAATCATGCGAATCAAACAAGTCCTGAGTTGGTGATGATGTTGTGCCTCCCATCTTTCACCAATAGCCGTCGGATCTAGTTCTGACGCATACAAACCAAGCTTCTCCATTTTTGCAAAAAGATGCCCGCACTTGTCCCCTATTTAAAAACAACTCTTTGTCTCTCACAATCAGCCTCATCTCCTCCCCACCACATCTAGGAGTAGAAGGCCGTGGAAAAATCTGGCGCGATGGCCGCTGCCGGAGCCGTCCACCCCCAATGTTGCTGTTCCGTGCAATGCACGGGCATCTACGCACGGGAAATTATGTCGAACAGGGCTAGTTGTAAGTAGGCTAGCTCTACAACCATGATGATAGTGACTGCAGACGATGAGGCTGACTATGGTATGCCGAACACGGCGCCTATACTCAGGTGTCATCTCCGGCGCAGGGTCTTGTCACTTCACTGTGAGGAGCAGCACGTAATAATTTGACCAACGGATAGTACAGTGCTAGTACTCCTACTACTACATTGGTAGTACTACTACTAGTACTAGGAGTACTACCACATCCATCTGGATTTTAGTATTTGACTAGCAATATCTAGTAATGCATGTGACCAAAAATGTACTACTCCCTATGTAAATAAATACATGGTGTTTTATTCCTATCGGTGAGAGAACTTAATGCTTTTTTGCTACTCCTAACTAGAGTACTAATAGGATTACATGCAATGAACTAAACACTGCATGTCATGTTTGGTAGTCTCAAGTCATTGAAAGCATGCACGGCCCACATCTCTCATTGGTTGATATGTCATGAAATAAGAAACAAGGAGGGAGTTAATGCACCGTGCCTAAGTATTTTGGGATTATTTGGTTCTCGTAAGGTGACTTACACAACATTTTTGTTTACATGCATTAACATTTACTAGTTAAATTAAAGGTCAAAACTTGGCGCAAAATGCAAAGGGGACCAATAAACCAGTAAACATCAAACTTCTCTCGTTTGGCCCCAACTAGAGGTCCGACGAGATGACTATACTGCACCGGCACGGAGGGGGACACAGCTTCATTGACTTACGGCAACTGCCTTTGCGTGAATGACACGTGGCCCCAGGGGGTGGCTGGCCCACCTATCATACAGCCAAAGGCAGGTGCAATAGAGGGCCGAGGAGTAGTACGAAATCCTACGCACGCTAACCAAGGGCTGAGTGATCACTCGAAACGCAAGAACAGTTGACTAGAAGCTACGCTAGACCCATGGAGGTGATGAGCGCGAGCATCAGCCGGCTGTGCCAGATGGTCCACGACGCCGGCCTGCGGCCCGGCACCGAGGAACGTCTCCAGGTAGTATTGCTTGAGGCCGCCAGGGCGAGGGGCCGCTTGGACGACAACTTCGTCTCCTTGTTCACCGAGGTCCTCGTCGGTTTCCTCGACAAGTTCACCGTCGTCAAGAAGCTTGCGGACGACTTTGACGTAAGCCTCCAGCTGACGCACCCAGGCTCTGCGATGCCCGCCACCCCCAGCGGCCACTATGGTAACAACCTCTTCGACGCACTAGTGGCCCTGCGACTGCCCGTCGTCGCGCCGGAGAATGTCCACCTCGAGGTCGCGCTAGCCGCACAGCGCCTGGCGCAGCAAGACACCATCGACATAATCACCCACGTCTACGCGCAAATCGTCCACAAGGACTACTACTCGGCGAGTACATGCAAGAGGAGGATGATAGGACGCTGGCCTTCTTGGAGTGCAGGGCAACCTTGGACGGCACTGTTCAGAAGCACGTTGAGCTCGCCGCCAACGCCGCCGCTCCTCACACGTCGGTTGGTGACCCGGCGCACTAGGGCGTGAGGATGTCGTTGAACATTGATGGACCCGTATGTATTTTCATCTTTCCGTCAAATCCATGTAGTAGTATATGATACTACAGTAATTATCTTACCTTTCGCATCAACTTCATAATTTTCGTACGTACTCCATGCATGAACGGCGCCAGAACCAAACTTCTCATTACTCTAGGCAAAATCGTTATTTTCTATCTATCGGTCGTGCCATGGAGCAGAACCAAATTTTACAAGTTACGAGTTCAAAAGGAAAAGTATGCCGTGTTCGCGTCGCACCCCCACATGGTTGGTCCGGCACGCCGCTCAAGCGGGAATGCGTGCGGTGTTGCATTTTCACTTACACGTGGGACCGCAGTTGAGCAAACCGACTATCGGCAAACCCCCACCCCGCCCACCGCACGATGGCTGAGAAAACAGGAGGGAGAAGAGATGGCTGTAGCATGGACTCCAAGAAAATTGGTGTCGGATGGGACTCATGTGGGTGGCGTGTGCCGTACTGCTAGACGTGAATGCTACTGAGTTATGGCCCATGCCACCCCACTATATCGAGGTACGTAGAACAAATTTCCTGCAGGCTGTGCTCAGCCCTCCTCTATCTCTCTTCTCAGCCAGCCAGCGGACGCGTGGAGCCCATCGTCTGTTTGCTCACATGCGGCCCCACATGTCAGTGAAAATGCAAGAGGACCCACTGAACCTGCACATCTTTCACCTCGACATGCTGGTGATGAAAAACAAATCCAATAAAGATCTTCGATGGCCGCTTTTGGAGTTACTCAAGAGTAGTAAGATTCTATTTACAGTTTAACCCAAGATGCACATCCCGTGGCTTCAACTACCACTCTATTTTCTTTCATGACACAACCTGGATGCTGGATGTCCCACGTGTCGGCAAAAGGAGGAAGAACCCGACCAAATCTTCGGTTCTGCTATCGGATGAGATTAGTGCACTTGTTGATACTCCTACTAGAATAGAGGCTAGACATGAGACTAGATGCGAGGAAGCAACGTCTACTTCTTTACACTCGAAGAAGAAAGAAGCACGCAAGATCGAGCCTCCACAGATCAACAATGAATGCATCGAGAAGGCACTAATCCAACTTACAGGAGTAGTAAAATGTATTCTTGTGGTTCTTGTTTTCTTTGATCTTGCTTTTAGTCGAAATTATCGTTGGAGTTCGTGCAAAATGGAGGTCTCTTTGGGGTCGTGCATTGGAGTTGGCCTTACAAGTGGGACCGCAGTTAAGGAAACCGACTATCGGCAAAACCCCACCTCGCCCACCGCGCGATGGCTGAAGTTAGGCTGGTCATAGTGGGAGTAACTTAGCAAGTAGCATAGCGCATTTCAAGACAAGTTTGCTTATGTGGCATATAGTTAATGAGGTGAGAAATGTTTGGAGTAACATAATATGTTACTATAACATAACGCAAACCAAAGCAAAATGAGTCTATAATGTAATAAACGCAATCATCTATGATACTACTTGTATGCTACTTTGCACTATGAAGGTAGTAACAAAGACTAGTGTCATATGCATGACACTAGTCTAAGTTACTCCCCACTATAACCAGCCTTAGAGAAACGACGAGGTTGAAGAGATTGCTCTAGCATAGACTCCAAGAAATAATATGGTGTCAGATGGATGTTGTAGGATCGAAAGTATGTCTAGAGGGGGGGGGGTGATTAGACTACTTGACCAAATAAAAACTTAACCTTTTCCCAATTTTAGTTCTTGGCAGATTTTAGCTATTGTAGGACAAGTCAAGCAATCATCACACAATTCAAGCAAGCATGCAAAGAGTATATTGGCAGCGGAAAGTAAAGCATGCAACTTGCAAGAATGTAAAGGGAAGGGTTTGGAGAATTCAAACGCAATTGGAGACACGGATGTTTTTCCCATGGTTCGGATAGGTGGTGCTATCCTACATCCACGTTGATGGAGACTTCAACCCACGAAGGGTAACGGTCGCACGAGTCCACGGAGGGCTCCACCCACGAAGGGTCCACGAAGTAGCAACCTTGTCTATCCCACCATGGCCATCGCCCACGAAGGACTTGCCTCACTAGCGGTAGATCTTCACGAAGTAGGCGATCTCCTTGCCCTTACAAACTCCTTGGTTCAACTCCACAACCTTGTCGGAGGCTCCCAAGTGACACCTAGCCAATCTAGGAGATACCACTCTCCAAGAAGTAACAAATGGTGTGTTGATGATGAACTCCTTGCTCTTGTGCTTCAAATGATAGTATCCCCAACACTCAACTCTCTCTCATAGGATTTGGATTTTGTGGAAAGAAGATTTGAGTGGAAAGCAACTTGGGGAAGGCTAGTGATCAAGATTCATATGGTAGGAATGGAATATCTTGGTCTCAACACATGAGTAGGTGGTTCTCTCTCAGAACATATGAGTTGGAATTGTGTATGTGTTCTGATGGCTCTCTCCACGAATGAAGAGGAGGTGGAGGGGTATATATAGCCTCCACACAAAATCCAACCGTTACACACAGTTTTCCAATCTTGGTGGGACCGAATCAACAAACTCAGTCGGACCGAAAAGGTAAACCTAGTGACCGTTAGAGATTTTCGGTGGGACTGACATGCAACTCGGTAGGACCGATATGGTTAGGGTTTGGGCATAACATAATCTCGGTGAGACCGATTACACAAACTCGGTGAGACCGAGTTTGGTAATAAGCTAACCAGAGAGTTGGTCAGGCAAACTCGGTGGGACCGATTTGCTCTTTCGGTGAGACCGAAAAGTTACAAAAGGGAAACAAAGAGTTTACATTGCAATCTCGGTGGGACCGATTCGCTCTTTCGGTGAGACCGAAAAGTTACAAAAGGGAAACAGAGAGTTTGCAATCCCATCTCGGTGAGACCGAGATCCCTATCGGTAGAACCGAATTGCTAGGGTTTGGCAGTGGCTTATGACAAGTGAAACTCGGTGGCGCCGGATAGAAAGAATCGGTAGGACCGAGTTTGGCTTAGGGTTTAGGTCATATGTGGATTATGGAAAGTAGTTGAGGGTTTTGGAGCATATCACTAAGCACATGAAGCAAAAGGCTCATTAAGCAACACCTCATCCCTCCTTGATAGTATTGGCTTTTCCTAAAGACTCAATGTGATCTTGGATCACTAAAATATAAAATGAAGAGTCTTGAGCTTTTGAGCTTGAGCCAATCCTTTGTCCTTAGCATTTTGAGGGTTCCACTTTCACATCCATGCCATGCCAATCATTGAGCTTTCCTGAAATAGTCATCTTGGAATAGCATTAGCTCAATGAGCTATATGTTGTTATGAATTACCAAAACCACCTAGGGATAGTTGCACTTTCAGATGTCGTGGTGGTGGCGTGTGCCGTACTCCTGGACGTGAATGCTTGTTCTAGCCCATGCCACCCTACTACTCCAACTACTTACTCCTACTAGTATATAGTATACTAGTATCGAGGATTCGAGGTGCTGGTTACGTACAACGAACACATTAACATATGGCTACAGTAAAAACACCCGCCCGACGCACGAAGCATGTGAAGCTATTACAAATTTAGAGAAGCAACTCGAAAGCCATTCATAAATTTAGTAAGTTTATCACAGGCATATCATTTTATTACATACAACAGGTCATCAACCCACATCGACAACGAGGATACATTATAAATACTAAAGTTTTCACCACACAAAAAATAACAAGCCATCAAATGAACTTCAACTCAACCATTCCGTGGCGTTGGAAACGCTTGCTTTGAACCACAACTGATTCTCTGGGATGGGCCATCTGTTGTCGATCTGGAGACCAACGCATGACTGATCATCCAGGGTGAAGCCACCTACTATATCAGTACGAGGGTAGGGAACCACCCAAATGTCCGAGGTATAGACACAGTTGCTTCTCATAAATGTGTCAACAGCAGTTGGATCACCTTTCACCATCATTGGATAGTTTTGTCCAAGGAAGAGCGAGTTTTCTCCAAGACTATCAATTCTATGCCAGGGAGAAGGAGTTGGCGCTAACACACTAGTATCCATCCCGAATACCATGCAACGGGTGTTGGAATAGGTCTGGAGAGTGCGACCATGGGAGACACCTGCTTCCTTACCAGTAACATCATCAGTGCGTTGTATACACACAAGAAGAGGTGATCCATCGGAATTAGTTGCCAGGCGCCACAAAGTATATCGGCGCTGCTCGTCCTCATGCTCGTGATCATCACCATCATCATCTCCCCCTTGGTTATAAAAATTTTCAAGTATAGGTGGTGGGATGTTCACAAGACCTTGGAAACACAAGAAGAAGGTTAATTAGTAAAGGGAAACTTGCTAACCCGCATGCATGTGGATGAAACAATTATAATTACGGTGGAAGACAAACGTACCGAAACTACTAGGATGCCATGCAAAAATAGTGCCACGAGTGGTGGCAGCAAACACAAGGCCCTCGTATTGAATTGCATCACAGTACTCATCCGTGTACAGAAACTGATTTTTGAGCAATATCCATCGAGTCGAACCACGAAGGACGGCAACAAGCTTGTCGAAGATAGCAACAACTTGATAGTTGTTGTAATTCCAAGAGTGGTTGGGAACTCGACAAATTGCTATCTTCCATAGAAGACAGTCACCATGATCGTATTTGAACGTGCGTACATTACTGGTGTGCTCAACCTGTGGGCAGTGTGATGAGATTTTTGGAAGTGGAACCCAGTGACGAGTGTACATATTCACAAGTTCCCACTCGCAGTTGGACCCAATGTAAACAACCCAATCTCCATTTGCACCCACCCAAGCCTTGCCCTCGAGCGATGACATCTTAACATCATACGTATCATTATCAAGGGGCATCAACTGGCACAGGGCGACGCCTCCGTCATGCCGGCGCCAGTCATCAGGGTCACGGCGAAGAAGATAGGGGAGATCAAACCGCTCCTTGACTCTTGGGTTCTTTGTAATGATGTTATTAGTTGAGTTGAGAATGGTCTTGAACGAACCTGCCATGCTAGCCGAGGTGATGACATCGCACCGATTAATGAGTTCCTCCACCATGTCATCTTTCAGACCGGGGCAAGAATAGCGGGGTCGTTTACGGCCTGTTCCCTCCATGGAGAAGACGATTGAACAATGGCAGAAGAAAGGGTGAAGGGCTGAAGGAAAATGGAGGAGGGTGAGGAAGAGCATGCGGCAGCAGTTCCAAATCGAGAGGGAAAGGTGAAGAGTTGGTGGACGGTTGCAAGTTTGCCATGGTTCACGAAGAGGCGCCCCAGCCTAC
This sequence comes from Triticum urartu, assembly GCF_003073215.2. NCBI lineage: Eukaryota > Viridiplantae > Streptophyta > Magnoliopsida > Poales > Poaceae > Triticum > Triticum urartu. The sequence continues at coordinate 49,292,942 of NC_053023.1, forward strand.
ACATCCGTTCGAAAATACTCTAACTACTCGCCGTCGTCTCACTGATATGTTGGAACGGGACCAAATGTCAACAAAACATGGTGTGTAATTTCTTGTGCAAAATTCGATCTGGCCGCGTTGGCCTGAGGTGCCGCATTAGTTATCGACCTTTATTTTTTAATGGCGTGCCGATCAGTTTTGAAGCACGACTAACTGGTACTGTACGTGGAGAGGATGAAAGCAGGGACCCGCCAAGGTCATGGCAGTACGCAAACAAGTGCCTCCTTATTTGAAGCAATAAAAAAATGGCTCCTCCTAGTGGATTTCTGACATCTGGGTCCCATGCCATTGTCAATGTAGTCAATAAACGAGAGAATTGCACAACGAGCGGCTGACACCAGGGACCCAGCAAATCGCCTAGTTATTTTTGTTTTGGGTTAATTTGATAAATGCCACTCCAAATCTGGTGTATCCGAGAAATGCCACTACAATTTCCAAACTTTTAAAAATGCCATTTCATGCCATTTCTAGTGGCATTTTTCGAAGTCTGGAGTGGCGTTTTTCAAAGTTTGCAAACTGCAGTGGCGTTTTTCAAAGTTTGCAAAAATTGCAGTGGCATTTTCAAAGTTTGGAAATTGCAGTGGCATTTTTATGAATCGCCATAATTGGAGTGGCATTTATCTAATTTTTTTTGAGACGGAAGCAGGGTGTCAACTGGGCTGTGCGAGACACTCTGGCCTGTCTAGACAGCCTTTTCTTTTATGTTTACCACAGACCAGCCTAGTAGTTTTTTCTCTTTCTGAAAATGGCTAGCCCAGTTCTTTTGTGATTTGTCAAGTAAGTCGCTTTATCGGGCCTGCTGGGCTGCAAATCTTTCAAGACGAGGAGAGCTTCATTCGGCTGGCTGAGAAAATGGCCTATCAATAATGAGAAATGGGTTGTCCATTTTTAAAACACATCAAACCGGCAATTATTTTCAAATATCATTTTTTTCATTTTTAAAACACACCGTCGTGCTTCTTCAATCTCTGCTCTTCCTGCTCTAGCCACTCAAACAAGCGCCGGCGGGACTGCCTGCTCCCTCCTCCCAGCGGCCGGCTGTGCTGCCGCGCAGGCCTCACCGCCCCACCATACTCCCATCGCTGGCCTAGCCATCCCTCTACTCACCCACACCTGCTGTTATTCTCCGGCGACGGCAGACGAACCAGCAAACCCTCATACAGTTGTACTCCCCTCCGTGCGGGAAACAAAATAAAAGGCCGAGTCTTCCCTGCCTCCGTGTCATTCCCTTCCTAGGCCTCACCGTCGTCCACCGCCCTGGTGCTGTCAGCGTGGCGTGGTTAGCATGGTCAACGACTGACATGCATCTGAAGTGGACTGTATGTGGAGAGGCTGACAGCTGGGTCCATGGCCGCACGCAAGGAAATGCCTCCTTATGACGCGCAAAATAATGATTTCCTCCACCTGACATCTGGGACCCACCGAAACGGCCTCTGTATTTCGCGAAAAAAACGTTACCGCCGCTGACAGCTTGGACCCACCAGCTATATCTTCGCACGCAAGGAAGTGCCTCCTTATTACACACAAAAAAAATGAATACCCCCCTGCTAGCTGGGACACAATATAGTGGGCCTACTAAGTTGAAGGGGATGAAGGGCTTTGTCAACTTAGTCAATATGCACGATTCTAGCTCGATTGACCGTACGATGTCCATCCAACGGCCGTAGTGCTTCTTCAACCTCTGGTCTTCTTGCTCCTGCCGCCCAAACCAGCACCGGTCGTGCTGCCTGCTCCTGCCTCTTGTGGCCGGCTGTGCTGCCGCGGAGGCCTCACCGCCCCCATACTACTCCCACCGCTGGCCATGCCATCCCTCCACTCCACTCACCCACACCCCCTGTTATTCTGCGGCGACGGCAGCGCAGCCGAACCAGTGAACCCTCGTACTCCTCTCCGCGTGGGCATCCACTGCCGCGTCTTCCCCGGCTCCGCATCGTCCCCTTCCTAGGCCTCGCCGTCGTCCACCGCCGTGGTGCTGTCGGCGCGGCATGGTCAATGTGGTCAACGACCGAATTCCATCGGAAGAATACTGTACGTGGAGAGGCTGAAAGCTGGGTCCACGACAGCCGCAAGGAAGTGCCTCCTTATTATGCGGAAAATAATTATTCCTCCACCTCACAGCAGGGACCCACTGGACGCCCACCAGTATATCGCGAAAAAAACGTTTGCCCCTGACTGCTGGGACCCACCCGACGGGCCACCGTATTTCGCGAGAAAAACATTCCCCTTGCTGTCAGCTCGGACCCACCGGAAGTGCCTCCTTATTACGCACAAAAAATGAATACCCCCTGCTAGCTGGGGCCCACCTTAGTGCCAGGCTGACTTGTGGGCCTACTAAGTTGACGGGGACCGAGGGCTTTGTCAACTTAGTCAATATGCATGATTCTAGCTCCAGTGACCGTACGATGTCCATCCAACGGCCGTAGTGCTTCTTCAACCTCTAGTCTTCTTGCTCCAGCCGCCCAAACCAGCACCGGTCGTGCCTCGTGCTCCTGCCTCCCGTGGCCGGCTACGATGCGGCGGAGGCCTCACCGCCCCCTACTACTCCCACCGCTGGCCAGACCATCCCTCTACTCACCCACACCCCCTGTTATTCTGCGACGATGGTAGCCTCACACCGCAGCGAACCAGTGAACCCTCGTACTCCTCTACGCGTGGGCATCCACTGCCGCGTCTTCCCCGGCTCCGCGTCGCCCCCTTCCTGGCCTCGCCGTCGTCCACCGCCCTGGTGCTCTCGGCGTGGCATGGTCAACGTGGTCAAGGAACGGCTTCCATCGGACATGTACTGTACGTGGAGAGGCTGACAGCTGGGTCCACTGCCGCAGCAAGGAAGTGCCTCCTTATTACATTCGAAATAATTATTCCTCCACCTGACAGCGGGGACCCACTCGACGGGCCACTAGTATTTTGCGAAAAAAAATCTTTCCCCCCCTGACTGCTGGGACCCACCGGACGGGCCACCGTATTTCGTGAAAAAAACGTCCCCCCCGATGTCAGCTCGGACCCACCGGAAGTGCCTCCTTATTACGCACAAAAAAATGAATACTCCCCCGGCTAGCTGGGACCCACCTTGCTGGGAGGCTGACTTGTGGGCCTACTAAGTTGACGGGGACGAAGGGCTTTGTCAACTTAGTCAATATGAACGATTCTAGCTCCAGTGACCGTATGATGTCCATCCAACGGTCGTAGTGCTTCTTCAACCTCTGGTCTTCTTGCTCCAGCCGCCCAAAACAGCGCCGGTCGTGCCGCATGCTCCTGCCTCCCATGGCCGGCTGTGCTGCCGCAGAGGCCTCACCGCCCCCTACTATTCCAACCGCTGGCCAGGCCATGCAGCGACGACAGCCTCACACCACAGCCGAACCAGTGAACCCTCGTAGTCCTCTCCCCGCGGGCTTCCACTGCCGCATCGTCCCCTTCCTAGGCCTCGCCGTCGTCTACCGCCGTGGTGCTCTCCGCGCGGCGTGGTCAACGTGGTCAAGGAACAACTTCCATCGGGAGAGTACTGTACGTGGAGAGGCTGACAGCTGGGTCCACGGCCACAGCCCAGTTTTTTTGTGATTTGCCAAGTAAGTCACTTTTTCAGGCCTGTTGGGCTGCAAATCTTTCAAGACGAGGAGAGCTTTCATTCGGATAGCCGAGAAAATGGCCCATCAGTAATGAGAAATGGGTTGTACATTTTTAAAACACATCAAACCGACAATTAGTTTCAAATATCTTTTTTTTCATTTCAAGGTTTTAAATTACATTAATTTTTATGCGTGGAGAATTTCTTGGATTTTATATTGATATACATTTATTTTTAAAATCAGTTTGAATGTGAGTCGAAATTTCGGGATTAAAAACAGTTCGGACCGCACCGAAATATGCAAAATTTCGTATAATTTTTTAACCGTTGCCACAATATGGGCTGTAATGCTAACAAAAAGAATATGGGCTCCAAAAAAACCTTAAGAATTAGCAAATGGGCCGTAAATTATTAGAAATAATGGCAGATGGGCTGTATGCTGTTTTCCACAGATTTGAGGCTTTCCTAAAAAAAGGTTGATGCACAAGCACTGACTGTTGGATGTCCATCCAACGGCCGTCGTGCTTCTTCAATCTCTGCTCTTCCTGCTCCAGCCGCTCAAACAAGCGCCGGCGGGACTGCCTGCTCCCTCCTCCTCGAGGCCGGCTATGCTGCCGCGCAGGCCTCACCACCCGACCGTACTCCCATCGCTGGCCTAGCCATCCCTCTACTCACCCACACCTGCTGTTATTCTCCGGCGACAGCAGACGAACCAGTAAACCCTCATACAGTCGTACTCCCCTCCGCGTGGGAAACTACTGCCGAGTCTTCCCTGCCTCCATGTCGTCCCCTTCCTAGGCCTCTTTGTCGTCCACCACCCTGGTGCTCTCGGCGTGGTGTGGTCAACGTGGTCTAGGAATGACTTCCATCGGACGTGGACTGTACGTGGAGAGGCTGACAGCTGGGTCCACGGCCGCAGCAAGGAAGTGCCTCCTTATTACGCGGAAAATAATGATTCCTCCACCTGACAGCCGGGACTCACCGGACGGGCCACTGTATTTCGCGAAAAAAGCATTTCCCCCTGACTGCTGGGACCCACCAGCTACTTCTTCGCACGCAAGGAAGTGCGTCCGGGCAAAAAAAAACGATTCGCCCCCTGACTGCTGGGACCCACCAGCTACATCTTCGCAGGCAAGGAAGTGCCTGATAGTCGGGACCCACCTGGTTGAAGCGTACGTAGCGTTGTCATTCTCGTCGCGAACGTGTACGTACATATATACTGGTTGATGTAGAGGCGCGCACATGTCGTAGTAGAGGCGCGCACGTAGCATTTACACGTACGTACATCGACCAGGGTGCAAGAAAGAAAATACGGCGACGTATGTGTACATACGGGCGGGGTCTCGAATGCCTACTCGCGCATACGTATGGCCAGGGCTCGTGTACATGGCTGGGTCGGAATGGAGAAACAGCGTTGTCGTCGTGTTCATGGGGAGGCAACGGAATGCGTCATGTTCATGGGGAGGCAACGGAATGCATCGTGTTCATGGGGAGGCAACGGAATGCGTCATGTTCATCGGGACGGCTTGGACGGAACAGGCGATGGAAACGAGGCCCGGCGTACCACAGAACGGAGGAAACGGCCTTGTGTTCGACCGGCCACGTTCGAAACGGGATCCTGTTCATCGGGAGGGGTCTGGCGTACCGCAAAACAGAGGAAACGGACCTCCTACGGTCGAAACGGGGGTCCTGTTGATCGGGAGGGGTGTGGCGTACCGCAAAACGGACGAAACGGACTTGTGTTGGAGCGCTACGGTCGAAACGGGGGTCCTGTTCATCGGGAGGGGTGTGGCGTACCGCAAAATGGGACTCCACGGGATACTGTTCATCTCCACCATCGACCCCCTCCAGCCTCCACGAGCTACTGTTCATCCACCGTCGACCTCCTCCAGCCTCCACCTGCGACTGTTCATCCACGGGCTCCTGTTCATCCAGCCTCCACTGCGCGCTACTCCATCGGCTACTGTTCAACCAGCCCTCTCCACCGGCTCCTATTCAACCACCCCTCCACGGGCTACCGTTCATCCTGCCCTCCACCGTCTATTGTTCATCCTGCCCTCCACGGGGTGGTCCTGTTCATCCAGCCCTCCACGGGGTCCTGTTCATCCAGCCCCAACCGGCTCGATCGATCGAGGTCCTGTTCATCCAGAGGCAACACCACGGGGTCTGTTCATCCACCCCCATCGGGAACTGTTCATCCAAACCCCCCCGCAACGCTCACTGTTCATCCTGAGGCAGCATCGATCGGCTTCAGTTAGTAGCAGTAGCGAAGGAATCGCTCGATCGGGTTCAGTTAACAGCCATCGATCGATCGCTCCGGTTCAGTAACGTGTAGCCTGCAGTGCAATCGCTCGGGTTCAGTTAGAGCCCAACGCCTCGCTCGGGTTCAGTTAGAGCCAACGCCTCGCACACACGCGTGTACATGTATGAGAGAAACGCACATCGCTAGGCCCCCGACCTCCCACCGTAACCGGGAGCTCCCCGAAATTTTCCTCCCCCTCGCTTCTACCACGGTTTTTTCCGTCATGGACGGCCCAAAGAATGTCATGCAGCTACGTCTCCGGCCCGCCAAGGACGAAAAACCCATTTTCTGTCATGATGTTTTGTAATAGAAGTAGGAGCCCAGCACATCTATGATGATATCGGGTTTTGTCACAATTATCGTCATAGAAGTGTCATATGTATGACAGAAAAAAATTTCGTTCGTCCCAAAATGTCACGGATGTGTATTTTTTTGTAGTGTTGACACGTCTTGTCAAAGCCGAGATCGTGTTCCCCTTATTACGGGATTCCCATCAATACGGACGTGGGTTACCCAACCGCGCCATCAATTATGGCGCTTGGGGGATAAGCGAGTTTTACCAGGCAAGTGGGGGCGCATAGTTTAGTCCGCCCTTATAAAGGGATAAGATCTCACCTTTTTCTATCCACGCCTTCTTCCTCCTTGCTCATCCATTCTCGCGCACTCAAGCTCCAGCGCCCAAGTCCGCATCCTCCTTCTCAACTCTCTCCAAACATGTCCGGAGCGGGAGGCAAGTGGATGGCCTCCTCCGTCACGGAGGGGCACATCAAAAAGTTACGCGGAGCTGGATACTTAGCCGCGGATATCGCGCACCGGCTGCCAGCCGCGGGGCAGATCGTCCCTATCCCAGAACCTCACGAAAGGGTGGTTTTCCTCCCCCATTTCGTCCGCGGATTAGGGTTTCCCCTCCATCCATTCGTCCGCGGCCTCATGTTCTACTACGGGCTGGACTTTCATGATCTGGCCCCAAATTTCATCCTCAACATCTCGGCGTTCATCGTCGTGTGCGAGGCTTTCCTCCGCATCCGGCCCCACTTCGGCCTGTGGCTGAAGACCTTCAATATCAAGCCGAAGGTGGCGGGCGGCCAACAAGCAGAATGCGGCGGAGCCATGGTGGGCAAAATGCCCAACATTGCATGGCTCGAGGGCTCCTTCGAGGAGACTGTAAAGGGGTGGCAATCGGGGTGGTTCTACATCACCGAGCCGCGCGACACCAACTGGGTGATGGCCCCCGAGTTTCGATCCGGAATCCCCACGCGGATCACTTCCTGGAATGAGAAGGGCCTGTCCTAGGGTTCATCGGTGGAGCTGGACGGACTCCAGAAGTGTATCCGGAACATGACAAGCAAGAAACTTAATCTTGTCCACATAGTCCAGGTCATGCTCTTCCGCCGGATCCTCCCGTGTCAACAACGGGATTTCAACTTATGGGAGTTCGACCCGGCCCGGCACCAGACTCTAAGCGAGCTCTTCGACACGACGCACATAGACGTTTGGAGGGTGCTGTTCAAGGGCGCCGAGGTCCCTCCTTCTCTTACCGAGGACCGTGGGCTAAGCGCGAAGCGCCCTGCGCATTCGGTAAGTTCTGTACATAGGGTATTTATTTCCCATAGCTTAAACATGTGCGGGATCTGAGCTCCCATGCCTTTGATAGGACTCGGTGGAGACATCGAAGCAGATTAACTGTCCGGCGCCTCTGCCCGAAGACACTGTGGACGCTCTCTTGACGGAGATGCTGACTCCGGCTCCTTATGAGGTGCCGGATAAGACCAAGAAGAAGGCCAAGGGAACCCGAAAGAGTTCCCGGCGCCAGGTGGTATCGGACTCATCGTCCGATAACTCCGCGACGCACTCCTCCCATGAAAACAAGGAGGAAGATGAAGATGCTCCCCTCCTGCCGGGGGAGACAAGAAAAGGAAGGCCGCCCCAACCGGGGAGGCCGAAGGGTCCAAGAAGGCAAGGACTCTTCTTCCGGACTGCTCCACCACCGCCGCCGAAGGAGAAGACGAGTGGCTGCTCAGGGCCAAGCCCCTGGCGAAGTCTTAAGTATTCGGATACCAGAGTAACTCATAGCATACCTTTGTCGCACTGCTTCTCCTAACGCCGAATATGATTATGCAGACCGTCCCAAGCCCATATCGACGTATCCTCGTCAGGCGGCTCCTTGGACTCGTCGAATATGGATAGCGATCCACTTCCGACCGCCTCCTCCCCTTTCCCTATGGATAATGTCGAGGTATTGTCTCCAGGGGCACCGAGCTGGGGGGAGACAGTCCTGGAGGCGCCTCAAGGCAACCTTCCGGACTCCAGGAGCAAAGGGAGCAAGACTCCCGGGGGCTCCAAGTTCGGCTCTCAGCCGAACACCGCACCGGGACCTCCAGTGGTTCCGGACTCGGGCAGGCGGCCCCCTTCCAAAAGGGGCAAGACGCCCGTGCCGGTGACCTCTGTCCATCCAGAGGCACCAGACAACCTGTTGGGAGTGCTTCGAGGCGCTTCCATCGATGAAGAATACCGCACTATTATGAGTGCGGTGATCAAGAAGGTTCAGTCTGCCAAGAGCGAACTGACTAAAGCTTGTGCCAGCCTTCTAACAGGCTTTGAGGTAAGTATTGAAAATGTAGGAAAAATATTACCGCATAGACAGTAGCCCCTGATGCTCTGATTGGTGTTCACAAAGAAAAGCCTAATAGAGGATCAAATAAAATATGCAGGAGTCTAATATAGGTATGTCTGTATGCGTATGCAGGCTTCGCTGCTGACCTCTGCCGCACTTACTGCGGAGGTCGCCGCACTGAAGCAGGACCTCGAGGGGTCCGAGAAAGAGCTCAGCCTTGCCAAGCTATATATATATATAAAAGAAAATGTGGTTGCGAAATGATAGGATCATCATGAATGTGCCAGGGGCCACGACCGAGGTGGCGACCCTAAAGCAAGCGCTGTCCGAGGCCGAAGACAAAGCGGCCAAGGAGCGCACCGAGCGGGAAAAGCAAGAGGCACGGGTGGGCGAAGTGCAGCAAGAGCTCCAGGCTCTCGTGACGAAGCACGAGGCTTTGGAGCTTGCCTCGAAGATGCGAGAGTCTGAGCTTGCCGCGGCCCTCGAGAGCGCAAAGAATGCCAAGGCTGAAGCCCAAAAGGCCCTTCAAGAGATTGAGGCGATAAGGAAGATAGCGGCGGGTAAGGCATTCAATATGCAAAGCAAGCATGTGAAAGTAAATTACTTGCTACTTACCCGAGTCCAGAGCTCTCCAGGAGCATTCACAGATTTGCCCCGCAGCGTGTCGGATGCTGCAAAGTTTTACCAGGCCGAGGAGGGAAGCTCGACGGAGAAGTTATTCTGGTCTCCGTATACTGGGACCGAACACCCGATGCCTGTGAGCGACCAGCTGAAGCAACTGGTCGAGCTGTACAAGGCAGCCAAACAGGCCATGAAGGGCTTTATAGTCTGGATGTGGCTTGGCGAAGCCCTTCCCAACAGCTACTTCAGCCTGGTGAGGCGGCTTGTGGATGCCTGCCCACGGCTGGAAGTCGTCAAGCGGTCCATCTGCATCGAAGGTGCACGTCGGGCTTTTGCCCGTGCAAGGTGCACTGGGCCAAGATGGACGCCGAGAAGCTGGTGAAGGAGGGGCCGCCGCAGGGCAAGGAGCATCGCCACCCTGAGATGTACTATGAGGGTGTCCTGAAGGGTGCCGGTGTTTTAGCGGACGAATGTGCGAAAGATGTAATATTTGAATGAACTTGCTCGTGTGATCCTGTATTATGAAAACTTGTTCATATATGCTATGCAACGAGATATGGCTAGTCGTCGGCTTCTGCCCCCATGCCACGAGTGCTGGGGTGTTCGGGATAAACCTGAGCACTCTTGTTCCCATTTTGGGTCCTTCGAGGGACGTGCTCAGCACAACGAACAAGGCAATCGGATTATAATGCTTTATCACTCTCACTTAGCCATAGAATTCTATAATTTTAAATTTTGGCGAAGCCCCTAGTATTCGGAAGGCCGAATTCGGGGCGCTATACACGCCTTAAGTCAGACAAAGCCGACTCCTCGCTCTAAGCGGCATAAGTCTTTAGGGACTCGAAACCTCTCGAACAGCGACCAAACTCTCGCCTTATCATGACAGTCAGTTTTAACTTTCTCTACTGAGGTGCTTAGCCCAGCTGAACCAGGGCACAATCGCAGTAGTTCTCCCAGTGCTACCTTAGCCGATATAGCGGAACGTAAGGTACCAAAACATGGGAGCCGGGCAAACCCAACTATTGACCCAAGACATGATTCGGAGCTGATGCATATAATGCTATAAGTTCGGGGTGCCGCACTGTCAAAGTGTTCGGACTTCTCACGCCGTATTATAAGAGGAACAGAGAATGCGATAATAGTCTAGTGTTGTGCATTGTTTATTCAAAAAGGTGCGTAAAGAAGCATGATACAAGTAGTGCGATAAGCAGAAAGTAGGAATATTTGACATGTCCCCTCCAAGGGCAAGCTGAGGAATGGTATTTAAAGCAGGTATTTCACTCGTTGTGAGAGACCACCTGGGAGTTCCGTGGTCCGACGTAGCTTTCTACCTCCTTGGTTGTTGCATCATGTGTCCGGCAATCATACTGCCGAACGGGGTTTCCAGAGATTAAGGCCCTGAAAGAGAGAAAAATAACAAAACGGGAAGCCCCTAGTGCGGTTGAGCCGCGTCTTGGGGCGTGCAGTAGTCGTGCCCCCCTCCCCACCTGTGCCCATGGTATTTTTAATGCATAATTATGTACGCGTGGCACGGATTTTGCCGTTTGGCTGGTACTGGGGTGGGGGCCGCATTGCTATGCGAGCTCGGAACGTGCCAGGCGATCTTGCTGCCGATTACTCCTTGCGCGCTTGAAGGTGTCCGGGTCTTGAATCGCCGAACCGGTGGATTGCCTTAAGAGGTTGCTTTGCGCTTCTGCTGCGAGGGCCGCAGTGTGCTCCTCCGTGCGGAGAGAGCGCTCTGTGTTTCCATTGACTATGATGACCCCCAAGGTCCTGGCATCTTGAGCTTGAGGTATGCGTAATGAGGTACAACATTGAATCTCGCAAATGCGGTTCGCCCGAGCAGTGCATGATAGCCGCTGCGGAACGGGACTATATCAAAGATTAACTCCTCGCTTCGGAAGTTATCCGGGGATCCGAAGACCACTTCCAGTGTGACTGAGCCTGTGCAATGGGCCTCTACACCTGGTATGACGCCTTTGAAGGTCGTTTTTGAAGGTTTGATCCTTGAGGAGTCTATACCCATTTTGCACACTGTGTCCTGATAAAGCAGGTTCAGGCTGCTGCCACCGTCCATGAGGACTCGAGTGAGGTGAAATCCGTCAATGATTGGGTCTAGGACTAGTGCGGCGAATCCGCCATGACGGATACTAGTGGGGTGGTCCCTGCGATCGAAGGTGATCAGACAGGAGGACCATGGGTTGAACTTTGGGGCGACTGGCTCCAACGCATATACGTCCCTTAGCGCACGCTTCCGCTCCCTCTTGGGGATGTGGGTTGCGTATATCATGTTCACCGTCTGCACTTGTGGAGGGAACCTCTTCTGTCCTCCGGTGTTTGGCTGCCGGGGCTCCTCCTCATCATCGCTATGAGACCCCTTATCTTTGTTTTCGGCATTTAACTTGCCGGCCTGCATAAACACCCAACAATCCCTGTTGGTGTGGTTGGCTGGCTTGTCGGGGGTGCCGTGTATTTGACACGAGCGATCGAGTATACGGTCCAAACTGGACGTGTCGGATTTCGGGTTCCGGCAGACCCTTGAGGTTCGAACACTAGGATTCGCGCAGAGATCTCTCCCCTACCGATCTACGTCCAATCTCCTCGCGTGATCTAAGCTGGAAACAATGAACAACACAAGGGACACGAGGTTTATACTGGTTCGGGCCACCGTTGTGGTGTAATACCCTACTCCAGTGTGTGGCGTGGTGGATTGCCTCAAGGGCTGATGATGAACAGTACAAGGGAAGAACAGCCTCGCGAGAGGTGTTCTTGAGCTGGTGCGATGAACTGCTTGGGTGAGTTCAGTCGCCTCTCTCTCTCTGCTGGGGTTCTACTAGATCTCAAGATGTTTCTCGATCTCTGCCTTCTGTCCAATCTCTAGATCGATCTCTCCTGTCTGATCTCTAGATCAATCTCCCTCTACTCTGTGGTGGCTATCTCTATTTATAGAGGCCCTGGGCCTCTCCCCAAATAATGAGCGGGAAGGGCGCCAACAATTGGCTATTTTGAAGGGGAACATCTAGTACAAGTTATCCTGACCAAAGGTGGTCTTCGGCTGCCAAAAGCACTGGTGATGACGCCGTCTTGGGCTCCACGGTGACCTCCGTCCTGCCGCTCTATTGGTCTTGGTCTCGTTGCACCGGAATGGTAACATTTGCCCGATGCCTTGGCCTGTGCTTGCTCCCTTTGCACCAAAGGGGTAACAAGGACATTGCGCAGGCCGGTGCCCCCCTGGCGCCTGCCTGGTCTCGATCTTCATGGCTTGCATCACAGGCTCCTCGCGTGGTACCCCTGCCTTGATCTCTCCGCCTCCTCGTGAGCCTGCCTGATGAGGCTGCCCCTGAGGAAGCTTCCGGTCGTCCACCTCGCGAGGCTTGGCCCCTCATGAGGGTCTTGAGCTTGAGCTGATGAAGATGGGCCGCGCTGGGCCCCCACTTGAGCCACGCCGCGGGCAGGCTAGCCACGAGCGACGATAGCTACGAGCCCCCGAGGTCACACCGTGCTCGGAGCAGGGTAGCTTCGTCCAGCCGCCGACGCCACTGATCTGGATGGGGTTGGCGCCGACGTTGGGCAGCCCACTGTTGATGATGGCGTCCCTTGCGGAGGTGCGGACGATTAGCACTCCTTAGGATTAGTACTTTTGTTCCCTGCGAGGAATCGAAGCAACACCGCGTGGGGGTATGTAAGGCGCCTGCCATGTCTTTTGCAAACATTATGTCTTAATATGAATCAATGCGAGGTGCTTGTCCTGTCTCGGCTCAGCTCCCCCTTTCTATCCTCACGAGGACTTGGCGCTCTACGCTGACAGGTCCCAGTCCTCAGGCAGGCTTCAGCCGTCGCTGGTATGCCAGGTCGCGATGCCGTGGTCAAGGCCAGGAGGTGAGCGGCCCTGATACGTCTCCGTCGTATCTATAATGTTTGATTGTTCCATGCCAATATTATTCAACTTTCATATACTTTTGGCAACTTTTTATACTATTTTGGGACTAACATATTTATCCAGTGCCCAGTGCCAGTTCCTCTTTGTTGCATGTTTTTTGTTTCGCAGAATATCCATATCAAACGGAGTCCAAACGGAATAAAAACTGACGGAGATTTTTTTGGAATATATATGAATTTTGGGAAGAAGAATCCACGCGAGACGATGCTCGAGGGGCCCACGAGGTAGGGGGGAATGCCCCAGGGTGTCAGGCGCGCCCCTGACCCTCATGGCCACCCCGTAAAGCGGTTGTTGCCCTTCTTTTGCCGCAAGAAAGCTAATTTCCGGATAGAGATCGTGTCAAAATTTCAGCCCAATCAGAGTTACGGATCTCCGGGAATATAAGAAATGGTGAAAGGGAAGAATCTGAGAACGCAGAAATAGAGAGAGACAAAGAGACAGATCCAATCTCGGAGGGGCTCTCGCCCCTCCCTTGCCATGGAGGCCATGGACCAGAGGGGAAACCCTTCTCCCATCTAGGGAGGAGGTCAAGGAATAAGAAGAAGGAGGGGGCTCTCTCCCCCTCGCTTCCGGTGGCACCTGAGTGCCACCGGGGGCCATCATCATCACCGCGATCTACACCAACACCTCCCCCATCTTCACCAACATCTCCATCACCTTCCCCCCTCTATCTACAGCTGTCCACTCTCACGCAACCTGCTGTACCCTCTACTTGAACATGGTGCTTTATGCTTCATATTATTATCCAATGATGTGTTGCCATCCTATGATGTCTGAGTAGATTTTTGTTGTCCTATCGGTGGTTGATGAATTGCTATGATTGATTTAATTTGCTTGTGGTTATGTTGCTGTCCTTTGGTGCCCATCATATGATTGCGCGCGTGGATCACACCCTAGGGTTTGTTGTATGTTGATAGGACTATGTATTGGAGGGCAAGAGTGATAGAAGCTTCAACCTAGCATAGAAATTGATGCACACGGGATTGAAGGGGGACCAATATATCTTAATGCTATGGTTGGGTTTTACCTTAATGAACATTAGTAGTTGCGGATGCTTGCTTATAGTTCCAATCATAAGTGCATAGAATTCCAAGTCAGGGATGACATGCTAGGAGTGGCCTCTCCCACATAATACTTGCTATCGGTCTAGTAAAGTAGTCAATTGCTTAGGGGCAATTTCGCAACTCCTACCAGCACTTTTCCACACTCGCTATATTTACTTTATTGTTTCTTAAGCTAAACAGCCCCTACCTTTTATTTACTTGCTCTTTATTATCTTGCAAACCTATCCAACAACACCTACAAAGTACTTCTAGTTTCATACTTGTTCTACGTAAAGCGAACGTCAAGCGTGTGTAGAGTTGTATCGGTGGTCGATAGAACTTGAGGGAATATTTGTTCTACCTTTAGCTCCTCGTTGGGTTCGACACTCTTACTTATCAAAAACTGTTGCGATCCCCTATACTTGTGGGTTATCAAGACCTTTTTCTGGCGCCATTGCGGGGGAGCAATAGCGTGGGGTGAATATTCTCGTGTGTGCTTGTTTGCTTTATCACTAAGTAATTTATATTATGTTCTTAGTTGTTCTTTATCTTTATTTATGGATACGGAACACGAAATACCAAAAAAATTAGGTGTACTTGCTACTCATGGAGATGGGGAACCTCCTAAAACCCTCGATGCTGGTTATGTGAAAGATATTATGTACTACTTTAATAATCCTAAGAAAACCCCATTCAATTATGTAATGGGAGTAACGTTGGATCAACGTGAATACTTTAGGGATTATCGCTTGACACAAAAAGGGAAACTATTATTGGATCAAATTTATATATTGAAGTGGTATGCTAGACAACTATGCTCAGAATATGATTATACTTGTTGCTCTAGGATGAATTCTCCACACCTCCCCTTTTCATGCAAATTTAATGATAATGAAACCTTGGCTTCTTATGCTAGAGGTATATATGATTACTATGATGTGGAACAAATAGCAGAATTTGTTGCTTTTATGGGTGCTTATGAAATTGAATCTATGTTTAAAGAGTTTGATGATATTGATGATGCTTGTTATAGATCTGAAAATTTAGCTATCCTCAAATATTGCTATGAGAATTATGAATACAATTATGAAATTAATGCACTTATTAAGAAAGTCTCCGCTGTCCAAGAAGAGATTAATATTTTGCAGGAATCTATGGAAGAAGAAGTTGATGACACTGTGAGCTCGATGAAAAAAATGAGGAGGAGAGCGAAGAACAAAAGGAGGAAGAGCGGATTGATCACCCGTGCCCACCTTCTAATGAGAGTAACTCTTCAACTCATACATTGTTTAATTCCCCTTCGTGCTTACCGAAGGATGATTCCTATGATGACTGTTATGATCCCTATGATTCTTTTGAAATATCCCTTTTTGATGATGCTTGCTATGCTTATGGCCAAGATGCCAATATGAATTATGTTTATGGAGATGAACTTGCTATAGTTCCTTATGTTAAACATGAAATTGTTGCTATTGCACCCACGCATGATAGTCCTATTATCTTTTTGAATTCTCCTGATTATACTATATCGGAGAAGTTTGCACTTATTAAGGATTATATTGATGGGTTGCCTTTTACCGTTGCACATGATGATTTCGATAAATATAATATGCATGTGCTTGCTGCTCCTACTTGCAATTATTATGAGAGAGGAACTATATCTCCACCTCTCTATGTTTCCAATATGATAAAATTGCAAGAAACTATTTATACTACGCATTGGCCTTTACTTTGTGTGCATGAATTGTTCTTTTATGACATACCGATGCATAGGAAGAGAGTTAGACTTCGTCATTACATGATATATGTTACCTTGTGCTCACCACTAAATTACAAATCTTTGTTAATTAAAATTGGCTTTGATATACCTTGGGATCCGGGTGGATTCACTACTTGAGCACTATATGCCTAGCTTAATGGCTTTAAAGAAAGCGCTGCCAGGGAGACAACCTGGAAGTTTTAGAGAGTCGTTTATTTATGTTGAGTGCTTTCACATAGTTTAAAAACAACAAAAATAAAGAGGGGAACCCAAAACTTTTTCTAAAAGGAAAGCGAAAGTGAGAAAGACAAGCATTGTTGAAGTGGGAGCTAGCCTTGAACTTTGTTCATGCTCACGGAAACTTTGTGAATCTTGATTACAGAAACTTTTCAATAAAAATAATTATCCCCTTGTACAATTCCATTGTATTATGAAAATAATGTGCCAAGGTTTGCCTTTAGGATGTTTACATTTTCTTGATGGTTTGTACGGTGCAGGACAGAAACTTTGGCTGTAGTGCGTGATTTTACATTTTTTGCTGGAATGTCAAATGGTTCTGATTCTTTTTGCACTGTCTTCCTATACAAATTTTCTATTTTTCCTAATTTTTGTAGAATATTTAAAGTATCAGAAGTATGGTGAATGTTCAAATTATTGTAGACTGTTCTGTTTTAGACAGATTCTGTTTTTGATGCATAGTTTGCTTGTTTTGATGAAACTATCAATTTATATCAGTGGATTAAGCCATGAAAAAGTTATACTACACTAGACACAATGCGAAAACAAAATATGAATTGGTTTGCAACAGTACCTAGAGTAGTGATTTGCTTTATTATACTAACGGATCTTACCGAGTTTTCTGTTGAAGTTTTGTGTGGATGAAGTGTTCGATGATTGAGAATGTTTCGATGTGAGAAGAAGGAAGAGAGGCAAGAGCTCAAGCTTGGGGATGCCCGAGGCTGCCCAAGTAAATATTCAAGGAGACTCAAGCGTCTAATCTTGGGGATGCTGGGAAGGCATCCCCTCTTTCTTCAACAAATATCGGTATGTTTTCGGATTCGTTTCGTTCATGCGATATGTGCATGTCTTGGAGCGTCTTTTGCATTTAGGTTTTTATTTTTCTTTTTATGCACCATGCTGGTATGAGATAGTCCTTGGTTGATTTATAGAATGCTCTTTGCACTTCACTTATATTCTTTGAGTATGGCTTTATAGAATGCTTCATGTGCTTCACTTATATCATTTGAAGTTTGGATTGCCTATTTCTCTTCACTTAGACAACCGCCATTTGTAGAATGCTCTTTTGCTTCATTTATACTTGTTAGAGCGTGGGCATATCTTTTGTAGAAAGAATTAAACTCTCTTGCTTCGCTTATATCTATTTGGAGAGAGGACAGGAACTGGTCATTCACATGGTTAGTCATAAAATCCTACATAAAACTTGTAGATCACTGAATATGATATGTTTGATTCCTTGCAATAGTTTCGCGATATAAAGATGGTGATATTAGAGTCATGCTAGTGGGTAGTTGTGGATTAGTAGAAATACTTGTGTCGAGGTTTTTGATTCCCGTAGCATGCATGTATGGTGAACCGTTATGTGATGAAGTCGGAGCATGAGGTATTTATTGATTGTCTTCCTTATGAGTGGCGGTCGGGGACGAGCGATGGTTTTTTCCTACCAATCTATCCCCCTAGGAGCATGCGCGTAGTACTTTGTTTCGAGAGCTAATAGACTTTTGAAATAAGTATGTGAGTTCTTTATGACTAATGTTGAGTCCATGGATTATACGCACTCTCACCCTTCCACCATTGCTAGCCTCTCTAGTACTGCGCAACTTTCGTCGGTACCATAAACCCACCATATACCTTCCTCGAAACAGCCAGCATACCTCTATCATGGCATTTCCATAGCCATTCCGAGATATATTGCCATGCAACTTTCATGATCATCATATACATGACTTGAGCATTCATTGTCATATTGCTTTGCATGATCGTAAGATAGCTAGCATGATGTTTTCATGGCTTGTCCATTTTTTGATGTCATTGCTACGCTAGATCATTGCACATCCCGGTACACCGCCGGAGGCATTCATATAGAGTCATATATTTGTTCTACATATCGAGTTGTAATATTGAGTTGTAAGTAAATAAAAGTGTGATGATCATCATTATTAGAGCATTGCCCTAGTGAGGAAAGGATGATGGAGACTATGATTCCCCCACAAGTCGGGATGAGACTCCGGACAAAAAAAAAGAGAAAGGCCAAAAAAAGAGAAGGCCCAAAAAAAGAGAAAAAAACAAAAAAATGAGAGAAAAAGAGAGAAGGGGCAATGTTACTATCCTTTTACCACACTTGTGCTTCAAAGTAGCACCATGTTCTTCATATAGAGAGTCTCTTGAGTTATCACTTCCATATACTAGTGGGAATTTTCATTATAGAACTTGGCTTGTATATTCCAACGATGGGCTTCCTCAAATGCCCTAGGTCTTCATGAGCAAGCAAGTTGGATGCACACCCACTTAGTTTCAGTTTGAGCTTTCATATACTTATAGCTCTAGTGCATCCGTTGCATGGCAATCCCTACTCACTCACATTGATATCTATTAATGGGCATCTACATAGCCCGTTGATACGCCTAGTTGATGTGAGACTTTCTCCTTTTTTGTCTTCTCCACATAACCCCCACCATCATATTCTATTCCACCTATAGTGCTATGTCCATAGCTCACGCTCATGTATTGCGTGAAAGTTGAAAAGGTTTGAGAACGTCAAAAGTATGAAACAATTGCTTGGCTTGTCATCGGGGTTGTGCATGATGTGAGTATTTTGTGTGGTGAAGATGGAGCATAGCCAGACTATATGATTTTGTAGAGATAACTTTCTTTGGCCTTGTTATTTTGAAAGACATGATTGCTTTATTAGTGGGCTTGAAGTATTATTGTTTTTATGTCAAATGATAGACAATTGCTATGAATCACTCGTGTCTTAATATTCATGCCATGATTAGATACATGATCAAGATTATGCTAGGTAGCATTCCACATCAAAAATTATCTTTTTTATCATTTACCTACTCGAGGATGAGCAGGAATTAAGCTTGGGGATGCTGATACGTCTCCATCGTATCTACAATTTTTGATTGTTCCATGCCAATATTATTCAACTTTCATATACTTTTGGCAACTTTTTATACTATTTTTGGGACTAACATATTGATCTAGTGCCCAGTGCCAGTTCCTATTTGTTCCATGTTTTTTGTTTCGCAGAATATCCATATCAAATGGAGTCCAAACGGAATAAAAACTGACGGAGATTTTTTTGGAATATATATGATTTTTGGGAAGAAGAATCCACGCGAAACGATGCTCGAGGGGCCCACGAGGTAGGGGGGCGCCCCCCAGGGTGTCAGGCGCGCCCCTGACCCTCGTGGCCACCCCGTAAGGCGGTTGGTGCCCTTCTTTCGCCACAAGAAAGCTAATTTCCGGATAGAGATCGTGTCAAAATTTCAGCCCAATCGGAGTTACGGATCTCCGGGAATATAAGAAACGGTGAAAGGGAAGAATCTGAGAACGTAGAAATAGAGAGAGACAGAGAAACAGATCCAATCTCGGTGGGGCTCTCGCCCCTCCCTTGCCATGAAGGCCATGGACCAGAGGGGAAACCCTTCTCCCATCTAGGGAGGAGGTCAAGGAAGAAGAAGGAGGGGGGCTATCTCCCCCTCGCTTCCGGTGGCACCGGAGTGCCACCGGGGGCCATCATCATCACCGCGATCTACACCAACACCTCCGCCATCTTCACCAACATATCCATCACCTTCCCCCTCTATCTACAACGTTCCACTCTCCCGCAACCCGCTGTACCCTCTACTTGAACATGGTGCTTTATGCTTCATATTATTATCCAATGATGTGTTGCCATCCTATGATGTCTGAGTAGATTTTCGTTGTCCTATCGGTGGTTGATGAATTGCTATGATTGATTTAATTTGCTTGTGGTTATGTTGTTGTCCTTTGGTGCCCATCATAATATTGCGCGCGTGGATCACACCCTAGGGTTAGTTGTATGTTGATAGGACTATGTATTGGAGGGCAAGAGTGACAGAAGCTTCAACCTAGCATAGAAATTGATGCATACGGGATTGAAGGGGGACCAATATATCTTAATGCTATGGTTGGGTTTTACATTAATGAACATTAGTAGTCGCGGATGCTTGCTAATAGTTCCAATCATAAGTGCGTAGAATTACAAGTCAGGGATGACATGCTAGCAGTGGCCTCTCCCACATAATACTTGCTATCGGTCTAGTAAATTAGTCAATTGCTTAGGGGCAATTTCACAACTCCTACCACCACTTTTCCACACTCGCTATATTAACTTTATTGTTTCTTAACCTAAACAGCCCCTACCTTTTATTTACTTGCTCTTTATTATCTTGCAAACCTATCCAACAACACCTATAAAGTACTTATAGTTTCATACTTATTCTAGGTAAAGCGAACGTCAAGCGTGCGTAGAGTTGTATTGGTGGTCGATAGAACTTGAGGGAATATTTCTTCTACCTTTAGCTCCTCGTTGGGTTCGATACTCTTACTTATCGAAAACTGTTGCGATCCCCTATACTTGTGGGTTATCAGGCCCGAGGTCCGGTAAGAGCCCCCGAGTCGCGATGCTCGGGAGGTCCCCTTTAGTGCTCAAGCAGCCCTCACTGGGAGAGAAAGGAAGGAAATGTCGCCGTGACAGAGCCACACTGGGCGAGGGTTTTGTGCTGCATTGGTCCAACTCCTGTAAGGGCGTGACTTATCTCCTGAGTCTGGTGTAGTTCCTCGATGAAGCGCCTGGCCCGAGTGGTGGCAGCTGAGGCGCTGCTGGGTTAGGTCCTTGCGCGCTTCTTCCCACTCCCCCGCACTTTCCTTAATGCTCTACGTCCTCAGGTCCCGGCCCTCGAGCGAGCTTAGCCGCCGCTGGTATGACAGGCCGCTATGCCGTGGGTCAAGGCCAGGGGGTGAGGGATGGAGAGCCAGTAGGAGCCCATGAGTCACGATGCTAAGGCGCCCCCCTTTTAACGTGCAAGTGGTCCGTGCCGGAGAGAGGGAGAGGCAGCTCGCGACGTCCCCAGCGTTGCTCCTGGAGTAGGTCCTGCACACCAATCATGAAGAGAAACAAGACCTGTTGTTACGGTTGCCAACCAACCGTTGGTCGCTCCAGGGAAGTGATTGGGGCACTGAGGGCCTAGTGAGGTGGCGCCTTGCGGGGCTACCGCGGCAAGAGCTCGACCACTTAGATTTATCGGTGTTGCAGGGACGGACCCGTGCGCAAATGCCGTGCCAGAGCGAGCGGCTCCATAGGTAGGCATCAATCGAGCAGGTGATTAGGTCAGGTACGTTAAGCACGCGGGAGGAAATTCATTTTAAGTAGATGCGGGAAAAGCAAACGCCGCTGGGCCAGGCCCGAGCAGCTCGGGGTTGATGCAGCCCGAAGGGCGCCCCCAACAAGGTAAGTAAAGAGCATAAGCAAAATGGATACATGCCGCAGAGACGGACCCACGCGACCTGGGAATGATGCGGCGCTGTGGGTGCTCCCAGCTAAAAACGGAACTTAGAAAGATGTCACCTGGTGCCGTTGAAGATGAAGTGATGTTGAAGAAGTGGGCGATGCATGATGATGACGTCGACCTCACGAGCCCCCAGGCCCAGGAGCCTCGAGAGGCTCCGGAGGCGCAGGTGGGTATCCGAGGGCCATCTCCATCTCCGCCAGGACCGCACAATGCCTGACCTCCTGGGCCTCCAGAATGCTCCTCAGCAGGCGCTGATGAGCGGCGACCACGTTTGGCAGGCTGAAAGGCATGCGAACGTAGCTGTGAGGTGGACCCTCACAACGCCCCTTGCCCGAAGGCTAGAGGCACTCCTAAGACGCGGCTCGGTTGAGCCCTGGCACGTTAACGTAGACGCGCAGCCCACCATCCTCGCCTGGATGTGGGGCTACGGTGGGCAAGCGGCGGCTTCCGCGCATGACTCTCGACTCTTGTAGCTCCTGGGTGTTTCTTGCGATGAACTCCTGAGTGTTTGGTCTTCCTTGCCTTGTACCTTCCTGAGGTAAACGTGCCTGGAAGCACCCCTCCAAGTGGTGCCCGAGTGCCTCCCTTGCGACCTTGGCAAAGTCGGTGGCTCTCCAAGAAAGAGCCCCCGAGCCCTGCCTGAAGAAGGTGCCGGGCGCGCCTTCCTATGCGAGAGGGGGTGGCGCTCCCTGATTGGGCGCAGATCCTGACGCAACACCTCCCGAGGCGCCTGCCTCCTTATGGCTTGGGCCAGGCGAAACCTTCTTCTTCTTAAGGGCCGCCTCGGGAAGTCTTCCGTTCCTGTGGTCCGGGTCTTCGATTGCTGCAGCTTGGAACGCGCGCTCAAGTGAACACACTGCGTCCCTTTCTTCACAGGATACGGTGATGACTCCACCGCTTCCTGGCATATTGAGGACATTGTATCCATGATGAGTCACTGCCATGAACTTGGCCAGGGCTGGGTGCCCGAGGATGGCGTTGTATGGCAGACGGATGTGGGCAACGTCGAAGTCGATGAGCTCGATGCGGTAGTTGTTGCGCTGCCCAAAGGTGACCGGAAGGTGAACCTGCCCTATTGGAACAGTGGAACCATCAGTGACTCCTGAGAAGGGCTTGGTTGACTGAAGCTGATCGTATGGCACTTGGAGATTGTCGAATGTCTCGACGGACAGGACGTTGAGTCCTGCTCCACCGTCAATGAGGGTCCTGGTGACCTGCACGTTGCTGCTGACCGGGGAGAAAAGCATCAGGAGGGCTCCGGCCGTTGCCGCACACTTGAGATGATCCGCTGAGCTGAACGTGATAGCGCATGCAAACCACCTGAGTGGGCGCATGGCCTCAAGCTTGGGAAGGACTGCATTCACCTCGCGAGATAACTGCTTGAAGATGTGCTGTGAGGCTGGGGCCTGCGCGCCACCCAAGATGCAAGCGATTGCGCGTGGCTCCTGGAAGCCCCCAGCTCCCTCGTCTTGATGTTGGCCTTCGTTCCTCCTTGGCGGTGGCGGCAGAGGAGGCAGGCCTGCGTTGTCGTGCGGGCGATCCTCACGAGGATGATCTCCCCAGCCTCCCTTGCGAGGCTGATCCTGCCAGCGATCCTCGCGAGGTCGGTCACGGCACCCTTGGCGATGGCCACGGTCTTCCCATCGTCCGCCACCTCTTCCTCCTCCTCGGCCATAGCCCCTGTTGTTGCGCTCGGGGTGTCGGCCGACACGCCCATCTCTCACGGCCCTGAACTCTTGACATTCATTGGTGTTGTGGGTGTGGAGGTCGTGGTACATGCATTACCGGCTGCCCTTGGATGACTCAGGCTGATCCCTGCCTCGCTTGGTGTCTGGCTCCGCTGCAAGCACGGCAGCCCCCTTGCGCTTCACGTCCTTGGCCTTGGGCTTCTTCTCTTCTGGGTCGGCAGCCGGGAGTTCGAGGAGGGAAAGGCGCCCTTCCTCAGCCCTGGCGCACTTGGTCGCCAAGTTGAACATCTCCAGGGATGTGCACAAGTCTTCATGGATTGCTAGCTCCTCCTTCATCTTGATGTCGCGTACGCCATCGGAGAAGGCCGAGATGATGGCTTCTTCAGTCACCTTGGGGATCTTGAGGCAGGCATTGTTGAAGCGCTGGATGTATTTCTGCAGGGTTTCCCCTTGCTGTTGCTTGATGCGGCGCAGATCGCTCACGTCCAGGGGCCGGTCGTGAGTGCCCTGGAAGTTGGCGATGAAGCGAGTGCGCATCTCGTCCCAGGAGGAGATTGTGCCAGGAGCCAGGTTCAGGAGCCAGGTGCGGGCCCCGTCCTTGAGCTCCATGGGGAACCAGTTCGCCATGACCCTTTCGTCTCCGTTGGCGGCTTTGATGCATAGCTCGTAGAGCTGTAGGAACTCCGCGGGGGCAGGTCAGGCTTGAACTTGCCTGGCCATGCGACACTGTGTAGCTCGGGGGTGAGGGTGCGACAGCCTGCTGTGGCCACCGGTGCCTTTTGCTGGTACTTGGCTTGCTCTTGGGGATTACCGCGCGCCGCCGCTTGGAGCAGCGCGGGGTCTTGGCGTGGAGGTGCAGGGACGTGATCTTGGCGCGCCGACGCTGGGAGCGCACGAGCACCTTGTTGGGGACGAGGGATCTCTTGGCAGATCCTTTCTTGCTACGCAGGTGCCGAACGCGGAGGGTCTCGCCCTGTTGTTGCACGCCTTGGAGCCAGGGCGCCTTCTTGGGGAGGAGGTGGTGGAGGCACCTCCTGATCCTCGCATCTTGCGCGGAATGGAGGGCGATGCAGCGAGAAGGACGGCAAGGGGGAGCCTCCTGCGGCACTGACGAGCTCGGTGATGCGGGCGAGCCAGTCCTCGTAGAGGTCGTCGACGGGGCGGTAGTGCAGGAGCTCTCTTGCCAGGAGCAGCACGGCGTGCGTGTCCGTGGGGGCGCGACAGGCGTGGGACGACGAGCGGCTGGAGTCAGCGACGGTGTGGCGGTGCGGCCCTCCCGCCGTATCGAAGGATGCTGGGACGAGGCCTGCTGCTCGTTCCCCGCCGGTCAGGTGGCGGCGTTGGCGGCAGGCGACGGGGAACGACGAGGGTATCTGCCAACGGGCGCCGTCTGGGCGACGCGGGTGGCGAGAGCAGCCCGGCACTCGGCGCGAGCCCGACGAGCGTCAGCCATGGACACGACGGAAGATCACACGCGAACAGCGGAAGAAAGATTCCGGCGCACCCCTACCTGGCGCGCCAAATGTCGGATTTCGGGTTCTAGCAGAC
The DNA here is from genome assembly GCF_003073215.2 of Triticum urartu. Classification (NCBI taxonomy): domain Eukaryota; kingdom Viridiplantae; phylum Streptophyta; class Magnoliopsida; order Poales; family Poaceae; genus Triticum; species Triticum urartu. The sequence continues at coordinate 49,317,619 of NC_053023.1, forward strand.
CCTTGAGGTTCGAACACTGGGGTGCGCGCGGAGATCTCTCCCCTACCGATCTACGTCCAATCTCCTCGCGTGATCTAAGCTGGAAACAACGAACAACACAAGGAACACGAGGTTTATACTGGTTCGGGCCACCGTTGTGGTGTAATACCCTGCTCTAGTGTGTGGCGTGGTGGATTGCCTCATGGGCTGATGTTGAACAGTACAAGGGAAGAACAGCCTCGTGATAGGTGTTCTTGAGCTAGTGCGATGAACTGCTTGGGTGAGTTCAGTCGCCTCTCTCTCTCTGCTGGGGTTCTACCAGATCTCTAGATGTTTCTCGATCTGTGCCTTCTGTCCGATCTCTAGATCGATCTCTCATGTCCGATCTCTAGATCGATCTCCCTCTACTCTGTGGTGGCTAGCTCTATTTATAGAGGCCCCGGGCCTCTCCCCAAATAATGAGCGGGAAGGGCGCCAACAATTGGCCATTTTGAAGGGGAACATCTAGTACAAGTTATCCTGACCAAAGGTGGTCTTCGGCTGCCAAAAGCACTGGTGATGACACCGTCTTGGGCTCCACGGTGACCTCCGTCCTGCCGCTCTGTTGGTCTTGGTCTCGGTGCACCGGAATGGTAACCTTTGCCCGATGCCTTGGCCTGTGCTTGCTCCCTTTGCACCAAAGGGGAAACAAGGACACTGCGCAGGCCGGCACCCGCCTGGTCTCGATCGTCATGGCTTGCATCATGGGCTCCTCGCGAGGTACCCCTGCCTTGATCTCTCCGCCTCCTCGTGAGCCTGCCTGATGAGTCTACCTCTGAGGAAGCTTCCGGTCGTTCGCCCCACGAGGTTTGGCCCCTCGTGAGGGTCTTGAGCTTGAGCTGATGAAGATGGGCCGCGCTGGGCCCCCACTTGAGCCACGCTGCAGGAAGGCAAGTCTGGGGACCCCCGTTCCCAGAACGCCGACAGGACGGGCCCAGAGTGCTTCTTCTGAATGGCTTTTTCCGCTGACTGGGTTTAGAGCCTCTGAATCCGGCATTGACTATCGTATCCTCGGTCTTATCGTTGTTAATCGGCGCTTGTATTTGTTGCGACATGACCTGCCATTGCCATCCTTGGTATCCGAAGTACCATGGTTCTTTGATATGTTATTGCTGCGAGCCAGCCAGCAATCTTCTCCTGCGCAAAAGCGGGTCATGAGTGTCGTGAGGGCTGCCATAGATTTTGGCTTTTCCTGGCCAAGGTGCCGGGCGAGCCACTCGTCGCGAATGTTGTGCATAAAAGCTACTAGGGCCTCTGCATCCAGACAGTCGACGATTTGATTTTTCTTTGTTAGGAACCATGTCTAGAATTGCCTGGCCGATTCCTCTGGTTGCTGAATTATGTGGCTCAAGTCATCGGCATCTGGTGGTCGCACATAGGTGCCCTGGAAGTTGTCAAGGAATGCGGCTTCCAGATCCTCCCAACAGCCAATGGATTCTGCTGGCAGGCTGTTGAGCCAATGCCGAGCTGGTCCTTTGAGTTTAAGTGGGAGGTATTTGATGGCGTGTAGATCGTCACCGCGGGCCATGTAGATGTGCAGGAGGAAGTCCTCGATCCATACCGCAGGATCTGTTTTTGTCGTCGTATGATTCTATATTTACGGGTTTGAAACCCTCTGGGATTTGATGATCCATTACTTCATCTTTGAAGCATAGGGGGTGTGCGGCGCCTCTGTACTGGGCTATATCGCGACGCAGCTCAAATTAGTCTTGTCCGCTGTGTTCGGCTCGGCCGGACTAACCTTTACTGTATTCGGTGTGACGGTTATCGTCTCGCAAAGTGGCGTGCGCTCGCGATTCGTAGATCGATCTTGCGTGTTTTGCTTTGTCCTCCAATACGTCTCGCAGGTTTGGCGTATTTCCCCATGTCTTGACATTTTTATTTGAGTGGCGCCGGGGTGCAGGCTGAACTTTTGGCTCGAATGCCTCTTTGTCACGGCCATGAGGTGGCCGATCAGCCGCGTCATGCGCTGGAGATGTAGGTTTTATTGCTTCCTCCTCCAGTCGGGGTAGCAACCTACGCTTTGGGTAACTCTTGGAGGGGCGTTCGAGTTTATATTCCTCGGCCGCCAGGACTTCAGTCCATCTGTCAGCTAGCATATCTTGGTCAGCTTGAAGTTGATGTTGCTTTTTCTTAAGGCTATTTGCCATGGCTATAAGCCGACGCTTGAAGCGCTCTTGTTCGACGGGATCCTCAGGAATGACGAATTCGTCATCGTCGAGGCTTGCCTCGTCTTCGGAGGGAGGCATGTAATTATCATCTTCCGCCTCTCCATCTACCGCTCTCTCGGGAGGGTTGGCTTCTCCATCCTCCTGGCCTAAATCTTGCTGGAGGGGATTGTTGTAGTCTTCGGCACTGTCCGGAGTGTTATTATCTCATGTGCCGGTGTCACCGCTTTTGCTTTGTCGAGACTTAGAGCGGCGCCGCTGACGTTGGCGCTTGGGTTGCTTCTTGGAGGGGTCATCCTCCGCTGTCCCGTCGCCATTGCCTTCTTTGGGTGTGTCCACCATATATATGTCATATGACGAGGTGGCTGTCCAGTGCCCTGTGGGCAGTGGTTCCTCTTCGTCTCCCGCATCGTCGTCCATACCGCCGATGTCTTCGGAGTCGATGTCGAGCATGTCGGTTAAGTCGTCGACAGTGGCTACTAAGTGGGTGGTGGGTGGACGGCAAATTTCTTCGTCATCCGGATCCCAGTCCTGCTGGACATAGTTCGGCCAGGACTCTCCTGACAAGGAGAGAGACCTTAGTGAGTTCAGTATGTCACCGAAAGGCGAGTGCTGAAAAATATCCGCGGAGGTAAACTCCATGATCGGCGCCCAGTCGGATTCGATAGGCACGGGTGCATGCGGTTCGGAGTCCGTGGCCGGGGAAGAATCGGGTAGTTCGGCGTCACGACTCCCGTGAAGGGTAAGGTCGATACTCGGCTCGATCGCCGATGAGAGTGCGGCCTTCGTGGCGGGGTCTATCCACCTGTCCATGGATGGCGCAACTGGCTCCGAATTGAGGGTCGGAGCAGTTGCCGGCGCGATCTCCTGAACATGGTCCGATGGCAGAACTAAATCATGCTCATCGCGACCGTGTGGCGCACTAGGCAGGGGCTCGAATCCGTCGAAGATCAAGTCTCCGTGGATATCGGCCGTGTAGTTTAAGCTTCCAAACCTGACCTGGTGGCCAGGGGCGTAACTCTCGATCTGCTCCAGATGGCCAAGCAAGTTGGCCCGCAGTGCGAAGCCGCCGAATATAAAGATCTGTCCGGGGAGAAAAGTCTCACCCTGGACCGCATCGCTATCGATGATCAAAGGAGCCATCAAGCCTAACGGCGACGACACAGAGGAACTCTCAATGAAAGGACCAATGTCGGTGTCAAAACCGGCGGATCTCGGGTAGGGGGTCCCGAACTGTGCGTCTAAGGCGGATGGTAACAGGAGGCAGGGGACACGATGTTTTACCCAGGTTCGGGCCCTCTTGATGGAGGTAAAACCCTACGTCCTGCTTGATTTATTCTTGATAATATGAGTAGTACAGGAGTTGATCTACCACGAGATCGGAGAGGCTAAACCCTAGAAGCTAGCCTATGGTATGATTGTATGTTGTCCTACGGACCTAAACCCTCCGGTTTATGTAGACACCGGAGGGTGCTAGGGTTACACAAGGTCGGTTACAAAGGAGGAGATATACATATCCGTGTTGCCTAGCTTGCCTTCCACACCAAGTAGAGTCCCATCCGGACACGGGACGAAGTCTTCAATCTTGTATCTTCATGGTCCAACAGTGCGGCCAAAGGATATAGTCCGGCTGTCCGGAGACCCCCTAATCCAGGACTCCCTCAGGACCCATGTGGTCCATGGCCGCACATAAGCAAGTACCTTCTTATTACGCCAAAAAGAATGAATACTCCTGCTCATAGCTCGGACCCACCAGCTATATCTTCGCACGCAAGGAAGTGCCTCCTTATTACGCACAAAAATGAAAACTCCCCCTGCTAGCTAGGACTCACCATAGTGGGAGGCTGACTTGTGGGCCTACTAAGTTGACGCGGACAGAGGCTTTGTCAACTTAGTCAACAAACGATTCTATCACAAGTGACCGTTGGATTGTTAACATCCAACGGTCGTCCTGGTTATTCAACCTCTGATTTTCTTGCTCCAGTCGTCCAAACCACCGCATGCTCTTGCCTCCCTGGCCAGCTGTGCTGCCGCGGAGGCCTCACCGCCCCCTACTACTCCCATTGCTGGCCAGGCCCTGCGGCGACGGCAGCCTCACACCGCAGCCTAACCAGTGAACCCTCATACTCCTCTCTACGTGGGCATCTGCTGCTGCGTCTTCCTCGGCTCCGCGTCGTTCCCTTCCTAGGCCTCGCTGTCGTCCACCACCTTGGTGCTCTCGGCGCAGCGTGGTCAATGTGGTCAACAAACGACTTCCATCAGAAGAGTACTGTACGTTGAGAGGCTGACAGCTGGGTCCACGGCCGCAGTAAGGAAGTGCCTCCTTATTACACGCAAAATAATTATTCCTCCACATGACAGCAGGGACCCACCGGACGGGCCACCGTTTTTTGCGAAAAAAAAAGTTTGCCCCCTGACTGCTCGGACCCACCAGCTATATCTTCGCACGCAAGGAATTGCGTCCATATTACGGGCAGAAAAAATATTCGCCCCCTGGCTGCTGGGACCCACTAGCTACATCTTTGCATGGAAGGAAGTGCCTGACAGTCGGGACCCACCTGGTCGAAGCGTACGTAGCGTTGTCATTCCGGTCGCGAACGTGTATGTACATATGATCAGTCTGTCTGCAGGCTGCAGAGATGAACCGTGGCCATGTAAGGAAGGGCACGTGTCGTAGTAGAGGCGCGCACGTAGCATGTACACGTACATACAGCGGCCAGGGTGCAAGAAATAAAATACGGCCATGTACGTACATACGGGCGGGGTCTCGAACGCCTACTCGTGCATACGTACGGCCAGGGCTCGCGTACATGGCTGGGTCGGAACGGAGAAGCTGCGCCATCGTCGTGTTCATGGGGAGGCAATCGACTTGGTCGAAACGGAATGCGTCATCATGTTCATCGGGAGCCAACTGGCTTGGACGGAACAAGCGATGGAAACGAGGCCTGGCGTACCGTAGAACGGAGGAAACGTCCTTGTGTTCGAATGGCCACGGTGGAAACGGGATCCTGTTCATCGGGAGGGGTCTGGCATACCGCAAAACGGAGGAAATGGACTTCTGTTGGACCTCCTACAGTCGAAACAGGGTCATGTTGATCGGGAGGGGTGTGGCGTACCGCAAAACAGAGGAAACAGACTTGTGTTGGAGAGCTACGGTCGAAATGGGGGTCATGTTCATCGGGAGGGGTGTGGCATACCGCAAAACGGGACTCCACGGGATACTGTTCATCTCCACCGTCGACCTCCTCCAACCTCCACGGGCTACTGTTCATCCACCGTCGACCTCCTCCAGCCTCCACCTGCGACTGTTCATCCACGGGCTCCTGTTCATCCATACTCCACTGGCTACTGTTCAACCAGCCCTCTCCACGGGGTCTTGTTCAACCACCCCTCCACGGGCTACTGTTCATCCAGCCCTCCACCGACTACTGTTCAACCTTCCCACCACCGGCTACTGTTCAACTAGCCCTCCACGGGGTCCTGTTCATCCACCGGCTCAATCGATCGGGGTACTGTTCATCCAGCGGCAACGGCCTCTACTACCACGTGGTCCTGTTCATCCAACCCCCCACCGGGAACTATTCATCCAAACCCCGCCAACAACGCTCACTGTTCATCCAGAGGCAGCATCTATCGGCTTCAGTTAGCAGCAGTAGCGAAGGAATCGCTCGATCGGGTTCAGTTAATAGCCATCGATCGATCGCTCGGGTTCAGTAACGCGTAGCCTATAGTGCGATCGCTCGGGTTCAGTTAGAGCCCAATGCCTCGGTCGGGTTCAGTTAGAACCCAACACCTCGCACACGCGTGTACGTACGAGAGAAACGAGCATTGCTCGGGCCCCGACCAGCCACCGTAACCAGGAACTCCCCGATATTTTCCTCGCCGTCGCTTCTACCACGGTTTTTTCTGTCATGTACGACCCAAAGAATGTCATGCACCTGCGTCTCCGGCCCGCCCAGGACAAAAAGCCCATTTTCTGTCATGATTTTTGTCATAGAAGTAGGACCCCACCACATCTATGATGATATCGGGTTTTGTCACAATTATCGTCATAGAAGTGTCATAAGTATGACAGGAAAAAAATTCGTTGGGCCCAAAATGTCACGTATGGGTCCTTTTTGTAGTGTCTACATCTACTTTCGGGATTAGTATTAGACCTAAATAATTGTTATTTGGCGCGAGCGTTAAGCATGAACATTATATCTGGATCTTGTTTGATGCGAGACGGTTATTCATTTAAATCAGAGAATAATGGTTGTTCTATGTATATGAGTAATATCTTTCATGGTCATGCACCCTTGATGAGTGGTCTATTTTTATTGAATCTCGATAATAGTGATACACATATTCATAGTATTGAAGCCAAAATATATAAGTTTAATAATGATAGTGCAACTTATTTTTGGCATTGTCGTTTAGGTCATATTGGTGTAAAGCGCATGAAGAAACTCCATGCCGATGGGCTTTTGGAATCACTTGATGTTTGCAAACCATGCCTCATGGGCAAGATGACTAAGACTCCGTTCTCCGAAACAATGGAACGAGAAACAGACTTATTGGAAATAATACATACTGATGTATGCGGTTCGATGAGTGTTGATGCTCGTGGCGGGTATCGTTATTTTCTGACCTTCATAGATGATTTGAGCAGATATGGGTATATCTACTTGATGAAACATAAGTCTGAAACATTTGAAAAGTCCAAAGAATTTCAGACTGAAGTGGAAAATCATCGTAATAAGAAAATTAAGTTTATACGATCTGATCTGATCTGATCATGGAAGTGAATATTTGAGTTATGAGTTTGGCCTTCATTTGAAATAATGCGGAATAGTTTTGCAACTCATGACACCTAGAACACCACAGCATAACGGTGTGTCCGAACGTCGTAACCGCACTTTATTAAATAGGGCACCATCGAAATCCATTGAGACGACACCATATGAATTGTGGTTTCGCACTGTTGGACTCTACGGTAGGGTGCGTCGACTGCAAATTAAAATTTTCCTACGCGCAGAACAACCAAGAACATGCTATGGGAGATGGATCACAGTTCGTTACCACTAGACGTGCAGTGGCGTGCAGCGGAAGAAGAGTTGGGGCAGCGCGTCCGCATGGATCGTCTCCTCCTCGTTCGATCTCCCTCGTATAGCTGGTAGTCAGTTCCCACGTACAGGTTCGCCCGAGCGGCGCAAGTGCACCGCCTCTAACGGTATCCGCGCGTGCAGGAGGAACGTCGTGCGGCGAACTGCTAGGTCCGATCACACGACTGGCGGCGAGTGCAGGTGTCTATTCGCAACACATGCAAACCCTAGTGACAACACCGAAGCGATCAACCCCATGAGTGTGCAGCACCTCCACTTTATATAGGCGTCCGTCGCAGGCTCAACACTTGGGCCTCGCACGGACCCTAAAGCCCATAGGTCTACTCGGCCACAATCCGAATACAGCTCCGATCACATCCGACTAGTGTCCTCGGATCCAACCTCGTAGGTTCCTTCCCTTAAGCGCGCGACCCCTTAGGTTCAAGCCGGCTTGGTCGTAGTTTGGATCACCTCCGAACTGCACAGTTGGTAGCGGCCTCTAGCAAGGCATGCCAAACACCAAACAGACTATGAAGCTGGTTAGGCGAACCTATACATTATACGTCCATTCCTTTTGCCACACGATATATGTTATCGGGCTCAAGGCGGGTCTGTCATCCTTGTGCTAGCCCGACCACTTTCTCGTTCCGGTGATGTCGACCACAAACCGGATTATCTTATAATCCTTGTTGCATGGCCATGCTTATCCTGGTCGGATCACATGAGGGGCCCATAGTATATCTCTCCTAATCGGAGGGGCAAATCCCATCTTGCTCGACCACGTCTCGCACATGGTTCTAGACAAACCCGAAAGCTACCTTTATAACTACCCAGTTATGGAGTAGCGTTTGGTCGGATCAAAGCAAGTATGTCACCATCCCGAGTACATGCGTCAGCTTAGGTCTTAGGACATAGAACATATGTTGTACTAGAGACTCACAATTGACATATCGCTGCGTCTCATAGTAGGGTCTGTCCGACTCGGACCTTATCTCGACTCGGATCCGACTACGTCGAATCCGACAGATCCTTCCAAGTCCATTTTATCTGGTTAGCATCCAATGCTCCATGGCTAGTGAGACCAAGCCATCGAGCGTGTCATATGCTAGTCTAGTTGGATGCACATCCACATAGCCCTTTGGACTAGGGACCTTTTAGGACAGTCGTCATACAATGCATAGTCCCACAAACAAGTCACGTACTTGCTTATACACATCATTGATAATGTCCAAGGACTATCTTTATTCATAAACACATAGGAAATATCATCATACATGATTGCCTCTAGGGCATATCTCCAACACGCAAGAAACCCAACTTGTGGTTTCCTAAAGTTTGGGGCTGCGATGCTTATGTGAAAAAGCTTCAACCTGATAAGCTCGAACCCAAATCGGAGAAATGTGTCTTCATAGGATACCCAAAGGAGACTGTTGGGTACACCTTCTATAACAGATCCGAAGGCAAGATATTCATTGCTAAGAATCGATCCTTTCTAGAGAAGGAGTTTCTCTCAAAAGAAGTGAGTGGGAGGAAAATAGAACTTGATGAGGTAACTATACCTTCTCCCTTATTGGAAAGTAGTTCATCACAAAAATCAGTTCCAGTGATTCCTTACTGAGGAAGCTAATCATGATGATCACGAAACTTCTGATGAAGTTACTACCGAACCTCGTAGGTCAACCAGAATAAGATCCACACCAGAGTGGTGCGGTAATCCTGTTCTGGAGGTCATGTTACTTGACCATGATGAACCTACGAACTATGAGGAAGCGATGATGATCTCAAATCCCGCAAAATGGCTTGAGGCCATGAAATCTGAGATGGGATCCTTGTATGAGACAAAGTGTGGGCTTTGGTTGACTTGCTCGATGATTGGCAAGCCATAGAGAATAAATGGATCTTAAAGAAGAAGACTGACGCTGACGATAATGTTATTGTCTACAAAGCTCGACTTGTTGTGAAAGGTTTTCGACAAGTTCAAGGAGTTGACTATGATGAGACCTTCTCACCCGTAGCGATGCTTAAGTCCGTCCGAATGGATGTGAAAACTGCATTCCTTAATGGATATCTTAAAGAAGAGTTGTATATGATGCAACCGGAAGGTTTTGTCGATCCAAAAGGTGCTAACAAAGTGTGCAAGCTCCAGCGATCCATTTATGGACTGGTGCAAGCATCTCGGAGTTGGAATATGCGCTTTGATAGTGTGATCAAAGCATATGGTTTTATACAGACTTTTGGAGAAACCTGTACTGACAAGAAAGTGAGTGGGAGCGCTGTAGCATTTCTGATATTATATGTAGATGACATATTGTTCACCAGAAATGATACTGAATTTCTGAATAGCATAAAAGGATACTTGAATAAGAAGTTTTCAATGAAAGACCTCGGTGAAGCTGCGTATATATTGGGCATCAAGATCTATAGAGATAGATCAAGACGCTTAATTGGACTTTCACAAAGAACATACCTTGATAAAGTTTTGAAGAAGTTCAAAATGGAACAAGCAAAGAAAGGGTTCTTGCCTATGTTACAAGGTGTGAAGTTGAGTCAGACTCAATGCCCGACCACTTCAGAAGATAGAGAGAAAATGAAAGTCATTCCCTATGCCTCAGCCATAGGTTCTATCATGTATGACTTGCTGTGTACCAGACCTGATGTGTGCCTTGATATTAGTTTAGCAAGGAGGTACCAAAGTAATCCAGGAGTGGATCACTGGACAGCGGTCAAGAACATCCTGAAATACCTAAAAAGGACTAAGGATATGCTTCCTGTTTATGGAGGTGACAAATAGCTTGTCGTAAACGGTTACGTCGATGCAAGCTTTGACACTGATCCGGATGACTCTAAGTCACAAACCGGATACGTATTTTTATTGAATGGTGGAGTTGTCAGTTGGTGTAGTTCTAAGCTGAGCGTCGTGGCGGTATCTACGTGTCAAGCGGAATACATAGCTCCTTTGGAAGCAGCAAATGAAGGAGTCTGGATGAAGGAGTTCATATCCGATCTAGGTGTAATACCTAGTGCATCGGGTCCAATGAAAATCTATTGTGACAATACTGGTGCAATTGCCTTGGCAAAGGAATCCAGATTTCACAAGAGAACCAAGCGCATCAAAAGACGGTTCAATTCCATCCGCGATCAAGTCAAGGAGGGAGACATAGAGATTTGCAGGATACATACCGATCTGAATCTTACAGACTCATTGACTAAACCTCTCTTACGAGAAAAACATGATCAGCACCAAGACTCCATGGGTGTTAGAATCATTACCGTGTAATCTACATTATTGACTCTAGTGCAAGTGGGAGACTGAAGGAAATATGCCCTAGAGGCAATAATAAGGTTGTTATTTATATTTCCTTATATCATGATAAATGTTTATTATTCATGCTAGAATTGTATTAACCGGAAACTTAGTACATGTGTGAATACATAGACAAACAGAGTGTCCCTAGTATGCCTCTAATTGACTAGCTCGCTAATCAAAGATGGTTAAGTTTCCTAGCCATGGACATGTGTTGTCATTTGATGAACGGGATCACATCATTAGAGAATGATGTGATGGACTAGACCCATCCATTAGCTTAGCACTATGATCGTTTAGTTTATTGCTATTCCTTTCTTCGTGACTTATACATGTTCTTATGACCATGAGATTATGCAACTCCCGAATACCGGAGGAACACTTAGTGTGCTATCAAACGTCACAACGTAACTGGATGGTTATAAAGATGGTCTACATGTGTCTCCGATGGTGTTTGTTGAGTTGGCATAGATCGAGATTAGGATTTGTCACTCCAATTGTCGGAGAGGTATCTCTGGGCCCTCTCGGTAATGCACATCACTATAAGCCTTACAAGCAATGTGACTAATGAGTTAGTTGCGGGATGATGCATTACGGAATGAGTAAAGAGACTCGCCAATGACAAGATTGAACTAGATATGGTGATACCAACGATCGAATCTCGGGCAAGTAACATACCGATGACAAAGGGAACAACGTATGTTGTTGTGCGGTTTGATCGATAAAGATCTTCGTAGAATATGTAGGAACCAATATGAGCATCCAGGTTCTACTATTGATTATTGACCGGAGATGTGTCTCGATCATGTCTACATAGTTCTCGAACCCGTAGGGTCTGCACGCTTAGCGTTCGATGACGATATGTATTATGAGTTATGTGATCTGATGTATCGAAGGTTGTTCGGAGTCCTGAATGAGATCACGAACATGACAAGGACTCTAGAAATGGTCAAGACATAAAGATTCATATATTTGAAGGCTACATTCGGACACCGGAATGGTTCGGGTCGTCTCGGATAATTTTCGGATACCGGGGGTTACCGGACCCCCCGGAAGTTATTGGGCCTCATGGGCCTAATGGTGGAAGAGAGGAGGCAGCCCAAGGTATGCCCCCCTAGCCCAAACCGAATTGGACTAGGGCTAGGGGGGTCGGCCCCCTTTCCTCTCTTCTTCCTCTCCTTCCTTCTTCTCCTGCTAGGACTTGGAAAGGGGGAAACCTACTCCTACTAGGAGTAGGATTCCCCCCTTTGGGCGCGCCCCTTGTGGCCGGCCCTCCTCCTCCCCTCCTTTATATACGGGGAGGGGGCACCCCATAGACACACAAGTTGATCTATAGCCGTGTGCGGTGCCCCCCTCCACAGTTTTACACCTCGGTCATATTGTCGTAGTGCTTAGGTGAAGCCCTGCGTCGGTAACTTCATCATCACCGTCAACACGTCGTCGTGCTGACGGAACTCACCACCCTCGGCATCAGCTAGATCAAGAGTACGAGGGACGTCACTGAGCGGAACGTGTGCAGATCGCGGAGGTGTCATGCGTTTGGTACTTGATTGGTTGGATCGCGAAGACGTTCGACTACATCTAGCGCGTTACTAAACGCTTCCGCTTTTGGTCTACGAGGGTACGTAGACACACTATCCCCTCTAGTTGTTATGCATCTCCTAGATAGATCTTGCGTGATCATAAGAATTTTTTTGAAATACTGCGTTCCCCAACAAAAATCAATATCAGACAGAGTCCAAACGCCACAAAACATTACAGAGCTTTTTTATAGACTAGAAGGAACATGTTGGGCCCTGGTTGCACCTGGGGGGAGTACCGAGGAGAGGACAACCTACTAGTGCATGCCAGGAGGCCCAGGCACGCCCTGGTGGGTTGTGCCCACCTCGGGTGCCCCCCAGACCGCCTCTTTGCTCTATAAATACCCCAAAAATCCCAGAACCCTAGGGGAGTCGACGAAATATCCATCCAGCCGCCGCAGAGTCCAGAACCACCAGATCCAATCTAGACACCATCTCGGATGGGGTTCACCACCTCCATTTGGTGCCTCTCCAATGATGCGTGAGTAGCTCCTTGTAGACCTTCGAGTTCGTAGTTAGTAGCTAGATGGATTGATCTCTCTCTCTTGATTCTCAATACAATGGTTTCTTGGAGATCCATATGATCTAACTCTGTTTGCAGTGTGTTTGTTGGGATCTGATGAACTTTGAGTTTATGATCAGTCATATATTTTTATATCCATGAAAGTTATTTGAGTTTCTTTGATCTCTTATATGCATGATCTCTTATAGCCTCGTATTTCTTCTCCGATATTTTGGTTTTGTTTGGCCAACTTGATCTATTTATCTTGCAACGGGAAGAGGTGCCCGGTAGTGGGTTCGATCTTATGGTGCTTGATCCCAGTGAAAGAAAGGGAACCGACACGTATGTATCGTTGCTACTAAGGATAAAAAGATGGGATCTATATCTACGCAATAGATAAACGGATCTTGTCTACATCATGTCATCGTTCTTATTGCATTACTCCGTTTTCCATGAACTTAGTACACTAGATGCATGCTGGATAGCGGTCGATGTGTGGACTAATAGTAGTAGATGCAGGCAGGAGTCGGTCTACTAATCTTGGACGTGATGCTTATATAATGATCATTGCCTCGATATCGTCATAATTATTTCAGGTTCTATCAATTGCCCAACAGTAATTTTTTTACCCACCATTTGATATCTTTCTCGAGAGAAGCCACTAGTGAAACCTACGGCCCCCGGGTCTTCTTCCTCATATATTTGCTTGCGATCTACTTTTCCTTTGCATTTTTATTCATATCTATTAAACCAAAAATACAAAAATACTTTGCTGCAATTTATTTTATTTGCGATCTATTATTTCAATCGACTACAATTTTCTGGCATCGTTACCTGAAAGGGATTGACAACCCCTTTAACACGTCGGGTTGTGAGGTGTTGTTATTTGTGTGCAAGTGTTGTTTACGTTGTGTTGCTTGGTTCCACTACTGGTTCGATAACCTTGTTTTCTTCACTCAGGGAAATACCTACCGTCGCTGTGTTGCATCATCCCTTCCTCTTTGGGGAAATACCGATGCAGTCCTAGCAGATCGGAGCTTTTCTGGCGCTATAGTCAGAGAGCAATCAAAAGGAACTTATGGCGCCGTTGTCGGGGAGCACCTTGTTCACAACCAGGTTCCTAATCACAAATCTCATCTCCTCGCAATTTACATTATTTGCCATTTGCCTCTCGTTTTCCTCTCCCCCACTTCACAAAAATTTGCCGTTTTATTCACCTCTCTTTCTCGTTCGCCGTTTTTGAGTGCAATCTTGTTGTGTGGTCATCATGACTCAAGAGAACACCAAGTTATGTGATTTCTCAAATACCGACAACAATGATTTTATTGGCACTCCGCTTGCTCCTCCCGCCACTAGTGCGGAGACCAATTTTCTGGTACTCCTAATGAGGATGTCGCGTCCCATCTTAATACCTTCGTGGAATTATGCGACATGAAAAAGAAAAAAAGATGTGGACAATGGTGTGGTCAAGATGAAATTATTTCCGTTTTCCTTGCGTGATTCTGCAAAAATTTGGTTCTCTTCTTTGCCGCGCAATAGTATCGATTCTTGGAATAAGTGCAAAGATGCTTTTATCACTAAGTATTTTCCGCCCGCAAAAATTATTTCCCTTGAACCCAAATCATGAATTTCAAGCAACCTGAACATGAGCATGTTGCACAATCTTGGGAAAGGATGAAAATGATGCTAAGGAATTGCCCAACTCATGGGTTAAATCTTTGGATGATCATACAAATTTTTATGCGGGGTTAAATTTTGTTTCTTATAATCTTTTAGATTCCACCGCGGGTGGTACTTTTATGGAAATTACTTTGGGTGAAGCCACCAAATTGCTTGACAATATCATGGCAAATTATTCGTAATGGCATACCGAAAGGGCTCCTACTAGGAAAAAAGTTAATTCGGTTGAAGAAATTTCTTCTTTGAGTGAAAAAGTTGATGCTCTTGTGAAATTGGTTGCTAGTAGAAGTTATCCTATTGATTTTAATGATATGCCTTTGTCTACCTTGATTGAGAAAAATAGTGATGCCATAGATGCGAATTTTATCTCTTGAAATAATTTCAACAACAATGCTTATAGAGGTAATTTTAATCCTAGGCCTTTTCTAGTAATTCCTCTAATAATTATGGTAATTCCTATGGACATCAATCTTATAATAATAATAGGAATACCTCTGATCTTGAGAATAATAGTAAAGAATTTATCAATACACAAAATGTTTTCAACACTTCCATAGAAGAAAAGTTGAGTAAGATTGATGATTTTTCTAGAAGTGTTGATAGAATTGCTTATGATGTGGAAAATCTCAAGATGAAAATTTTTGTGCCTAAGGTTGATGAAACAATTAAAGCTCTTTATGTTTCTATGGATGAAAGTAAGAAAAGAACCGCTATGCTTAGAGATAAAAGAGAATTTTTAGAAAAAGCGCTATCTAGTGATTTCTTACGCAAAAGTGATGAAGATCTTAAAATGATTGGTGTTTCTTCTATTGATTCCATGTTTAGTAAAGTTAAGATTGATGAAACAGGGACTGGAGAAGAGTCAACTTTAGATATAAGGAGTCCTAATATTTCGGAGGGTGAAAATCTTGTTGAGAAAATTGATGAAAGTGGGTTTGGAGAGGTCATAACTTTAACTAGTGATGTGCCCACTCTTTTGGATTACAAAGACTTTAATTATGATAGTTCCTCTTTGATTGATTGTATTTCTTTGTTGCAATCCATGATAAATTCATCCCATGCTTATGAACAAAATAAAGCTTTTACTAAACAAATTGTTGATGCTATGATGAAAGCTCCTGAAGAAAAATTGGAATTAGAAGTTTCAATTCCTAGAAAATTACATGATGAATGGGAACCTACTATCGAAGTCAAGATTAAAAATTATGAGTGTTTTGCTTTATGTGACTTGGGTGCTACTGTTTCTACAATTCCGGAATCTTTATGTGATGTGCTTGGTCTTACCGATCTTGAATCATGCTCTTTGAATTTGCACTTGGCAGATTCTACTATTAAAAAGCTATGGGTAGAATTAATGATGTTCTTGAAAATAGGAATTATGTGCCCATAGATTTTATTATTCTTGATATTGATTGGAATCCGTCTTGTCCAATTATTCTTGGTAGACCGTTTTTACACACTGTCGGTGTCGTGATTGATATGGAATAAGGCATAAGGCAATATTAAGTTCCAATTTCCTTTGAGGAAGGGTATGGAACACTTTCCTAGAACTAGAATTAAGCCACCTTATGAATCAATCATGAGGGAATCTTATGGAATCATATCGTTTTTCCAATCTGAAGGGGTATGCTAAGGTTTTGCTTCGTCATTTTTACATAGGATTAGCTTTGCATCATAGACAACTTTTGGTTTTGCCGCTAAAGGAATTTTTACCGAACTTGATGGAAACGCTGCCTATGAAATTTTGGAAGGGATTTTGGGAATTCCTCCTCAAAAGAAGGGGTATTCTTTTACCCCTGAGGGGGTTCAAATGTTGGATAAACTTAGTGATTTGCATAAACATATGGTTGCAATATAGAAATATAACAAACCCCTCAAACACCTCAAAGGTAGTATCAATCGCATGAATACCCTGATTACTCTTTGCAACAAGCGATTGGATATTTTTGATCTTAAGATGGTTTCTTTCCCAGAGAATTTAGGGAAGCGAAAAGAGCCTCCCGGGTTTGAGAAAACCCTTACAAAAGTTGCCAAAACATTGGATGACAAAACTTAGATCCATGATTTATGCCTAGCTAAGGGCGTAAAACTATAGCGCTTGTTGGCTTCTTGTTCTTGTGTGCTAGAACAATTATGATACTGTTATGATTGTGTTTTTTATGTTTTAATTAGTATTTGTGCCAAGTGAAGCCTTTAGGATCTTCTTGGGTAATAGTTGTTTGATCTTGCTGAAAAACGGAAACTTTTACACTCATGAAATTAATTGTCATTTTTACCACGAGCGATAAAATACCCATTCCACTTGCAGTGGATCAATTTACAAATTTCTTAGGTCGTCCTAACGGATCTCACGAAGGTTTAATGTTGTGTGCTTATTTTGATGGCTCTATGGTTTTCTTTGATTAGTTTGAATATAGTAGATATAACACAAAAACAAAATATGAATTGGTTTGATACAACACTTATAGTAGTGGTTTATTATTCTTATACTAACGGATCTCACGAAGGTTTTGTTGAGTTTTGTGTGATTGAAGTTTTCAAGTTTTGGGTTATCTTACGATGGATGAAGGAAGGTTGGAAGAGCCTAAGCTTGGGGATGGCCCGGAATCCCAAGCTATTATCCAAAAATGAGCAACCAACTAAGCTTGGGGATGCCCCCGAGTGGCATCCCCGCTTTATTCCAACAACTATCAGTATTTTACTCGAGACTATATTTTTATTCGTCACATGATATGTGTTTTGCTTGGAGCGTCTTGTATGATATGAGTCTGTGCTTGTTTTATTTTGTGTTTTAAGTCATCAATCCTTGCTGGACACACATATTCCAAAATTATGTCATGACTTGTTAGAATTGCACTCTATGCTTCACTTAAATCTTTTATGAGCTAGGAGTTGCTCTAGTGCTTCACTTATATCTTTTTGAGCACGGTGTGCTTAGTATTTTTGAAGAAATTCTCTATTGCTTCACTTAGATTTATTTGAGAGTTACTAAAATTTTGAAGAAATTCTATCTTGCTTCAATTAAATTATTTTGAGAGAAAGAAATATTATGCTCATGATATTCACTTATATTTGTTTGTTCTTATGAAGAGAAACACATGAAAATTAGTCCCAAAGTGATAGATATCCAAGAAGGATAAAGAAAATAAAAATGTCATGAAGATCATTGGACAAAATAAACTTGATTCTTAGTAATAGTTTTGAGATATGATGATGTGATATGTGAGTTATGTTGATGAGTAATTATGCTCTAGTAGGAATATTGGTGTTAAGGTTTGTGATTCCCGAAGCATGCACATATAGTCTCTCGTTATGCTATGATGTTGGAGCATGATTTATTTTTGATTGTCTTCCTTTTAGTGGCGGTCGGGGACAAGCGATGGTATTTTCCTACCAATCTATCCCCCTAGGGGCATGTGTAGTAGTACTTTATCCCTCGCATTACATTATTTGCCATTTGCCTCTCGTTTTCCTCTCCCCCACTTCACCCTTGCTGTTCTGTTTGCCCTCTTTTCCATTCTCCCTCTTCCGTTCGTCCTTCTGTTTACTCGTGTTACCATGTGCCTTCTATTAGCTTGCATCTTCGCTTGTTAAATATCTTTTGATATGGATCCACTTAAAGTGTTCTACTTGGATCATCTTCGATCCTTATGCGCTCGTGCTAAAACCCCAACTAGCCTAGTTGATGGGAAATCTTTAGATGAGCATGCTCATTTTGTGCGTCACCGTTTGTCTGAAAAAGGGAAACTTTTATGGGATCAAATAAACAGATTGATGTGTTATGCTTGGAATCTTTGTGAATTTATGATTTTACTTATTGCTCTAAGAACCCTAAAAACACCTCCCCTACCTATGTGAGTTTACTGATAATGAAATCTTATCTTCTTATGCAAAGGGTGTTTATAGTTACTACGATATCGAACAAATTGAAGAATTTGTTGCTTTTAAGGGTGCTTATGAAGTTGCTTCTTTGATTGAAAAGTATGATGTTACTCTCTATGAATCTGAAAATTTTGACATACTTAAATATTGCTATGAAAACTATGCTCATAGTATCTATGTCAACGAATTTATTGAAAGAATGACCGTTGCTTCTGAAGAAAATAATGATATGCATGAATCTATAGATAATTATGATTCCGATGATTTGATTGAAATATCCCTTGATGAACATGATGATTGCCATTCTTGTGGCCATGATGCCAATATTCATGAAGATGAATTTGCTATAGTTCCTTATGTTAAACATGAGATCGTTGCTATTGCACCCATACTTGATAGTTCCTTAGATGAAAAGCATGATTGCAATGATGTTATTATAAATTCAATTAACGTCAATTGTGCCAATAATATGCAAAACCCTAAGCTTGGGGATGCTAGTTTTGCTATAACTACTATTTGTCGCAATAATCATGATTGGGGTGATTCTTCTTTTGATCTTGAAAATTTGTTTAAGACCCATGATGAATATGAGATTGATAATAGTGTTTGCAATATTACTGAAAGTGGGTGTGGAAGAGTGTCAACTTTAGATCCCACATATTTGGAGAATGTTCAATCTTATGAAATTTTTGACAAAAGTGGGTTTGGAGAGGTCATGATTTTAGTTAATGTTAATCCCACTATTTTGGAAGAGCATCAACTTTGCATACATGTGGATCGCGTTAATAATATGTTTTATTATGATCCTACATGTAATTATTATGAGAGAGGAAAATATGGTTGTATAAATTTTCATGTTACTAAATTACCTCTCGTTATGTTGAGATTGCTATTGTTTCTTTCCGCTTCCTTGCATATGCTAGTTTTTGCTTGCCTTGATAATTTACTTGCCTATAAGATGCATATGCATAGGAAGTATGTTAGACTTAGATTTGTTTGTAAAGTGTTTTATGATGCTCTCTTTGTTCTTCAATTCTTGTCTTTCATGTGAGCATCATCGAAATTGCCAATGCCTAGCTAGGGGCGTTAAACGATAGCGCTTGTTGGGAGGCAACCCAATTTTATTTTTGTTTCTTGATTTTTGACTCTGTTTAGTAATAAATAATTCAGCTAGCCTCTGTTTACATGTGGGTTTATGATTTCAATTAGTGTTTGTGCCAAGTAGAACCTTTGGGAAGACTTGGGGGAAGTTTTTGCGATCTTGCTGTAAAAAACAGAAACTTTAGCGCTCACGAGATTTGCTGCCATTTTTTACTGGAGAGTGCGATTAGGTTGATTATTTTTTCAGATTATTTAAGAATTCATTTAAAGTGGGTTACAGAAGTATTCGAAACCTACAGATTACGAATTCTCACGCCCACGAATTTATTTAAGAATTTTATGGGTTACAGAAGTATTCGAAACCTACAGATTACGAAAGACTATTCTGTTTTTGACAGATTCTGTTTTTCGTGTGTTGTTTGCTTATTTTGATGAATCTATGGCTAGTATCAGAGGTTATGAACCATAGAGAAGTTGTAATAAAGTAGGTTTGACACCAAAATAAATAAATAACGATTTCATTACAGTACCTTAAGTGGTGGTTTGTTTTCTTATACAAACGGAGCTCATGAGATTTTCTGTTTAAGTTTTGTGTTGTGAAGTTTTCAAGTTTTGGGTAAAGATTTGATGGATTATGGAACAAGGAGTGGAAAGAGCCTAGGCTTGGGGATTCCCAAGGCACCCCAAGGTAAAATTCAGGACAACCAAAAGCCTAAGCTTGGGGAATCCCCGGAAGGCATCCCCTCTTTCGCCTTCTTCTATCGGTAACTTTACTTGATGCTATATTTTTATTCACCACATGATATGTGTTTTGCTTGGAGCGTCTTGTATGATTTGAGTCTTTGCTTTTTAGTTTACCACAATCATCCTTTCTGTACACACCTTTTGGGATATACGTGCATGAATTGAAATTTATTAGAATACTCTATGTGCTTCACTTATATCTTTTGAGCTAGATAATTTTGCTCTAGTGCTTCACTTATATCTTTTCGAGCACGGTGGTGGTTTTATTTTATAGAAGTTATTGACCTCTCATGCTTCACTTATATTATTTTGAGAGTCTTTTAGAACAGCATGGTAATTTTCTTTGGTTATAAAATTAGTCCAAATATGATAGGCATCCAGGATGGGTATAATAAAAACTATCGTAGAAAGTGCATTGAATACTATGAGAAGTTTGATACTTGATAATTGTTTTGAGATATAAAGATGGTGATATTAGAGTGTGATAGTTGAGTAGTTGTGAATTTTACAAATACTTGTGTTGAAGATTGCAAATCTCGTAGCATGCACGTATGGTAACCGTTGTGTAACAAATTTGAAGCATGAGGTGTTCTTTGATTGTCTTCCTTATGAGTGGCGGTCGGGGACAAGCGATGGTTTTTTCCTACCAATCTATCCCCCTAGGACATGCCCGTAATGCTTGGTTTTTGATGAATTGTAGATTTTTGCAATAAGTATGTGAGTTCTTTATGACTAATGTTGAGTCCATGGATTATACGCATTCTCACCCTTCCATCATTGCTAGCCTCTTCGGTACCATGCATTGCCCTTTCTCACCTTGAGAGTTGGTGCAAACTTCGCCGGTGCATCCAAACCCCGTGATATGATACGCTCTATCACACATAAACCTCCTTATATCTTCCTCAAAACAACCATCATACCTACCTATTATGGCATTTCCATAGCCATTCCGAGATATATTGCCATGCAACTTTCCACCGTTTCATTTATGACATGCTTCATCATTGTCATATTGCTTTGCATGATCGTGTAGTTGACATCGTATTTGTGGCAAGGCCACCATGCATAATTTATGATACATGTCACTCTTGATTCATTGCCTTTCCCGGTACACCGCCGGAGGCATTCATATAGAGTCATACTTTGTTCTAGTATCGACTTGTAATCATTGAGTTGTAAATAAATAGAAGTGTGATGATCATCATTAATAGAGCATTGTACCAAATAAAAAAAAGATAAAGGCCAAATAAAAAAGGCCCAACAAAGAAAAAGAAAAGTGTCGGTGTCAAAACCGGCGGATCTCGGGTAGGGGGTCCCGAACTGTGCGTCTAAGGCGGATGGTAACAGGAGGCAGGGTACACGATGTTTACCCAGGTTCGGGCCCTCTTGATGGAGGTAATACCCTACGTCCTGCTTGATTATTCTTGATGATATGAGTATTACAAGAGTTGATCTACCACGAGATCAAAGAGGCTAAACCCTAGAAGCTAGCCTATGATATGATTGTCTATTGTCGTATGGACTAAAACCCTCCGCTTTATATAGACAGCAGAGGAGGCTAGGGTTACACAAGGTCGGTTACAAAGGAGGAGATATACATATCTGTATTGCCTAGCTTGCCTTCCACGCCAAGTAGAGTCCCATCCGGACACGGGACGAAGTCTTCAAACTTGTATCTTCATAGTCCAACAGTCCGGCCAAAGGATATAGTCCAGCTGTCCGGAGACCCCCTAGTTCAGGACTCCCTCAGTAGCCCCTGAACCAGGCTTCAATGACGATGAGTCCGGCACGCAATGTTGTCTTCGGCATTGCAAGGCGGGTTCCTCCTCCGAATACACCATTGAAGATTTTGAATACAAGGATAGTGTGTGGCCCTGCAAAATAAGTTCCACATACCACCGTAGAGAGAATAATATTTCCACGAATCTAATCTGTTGACACGTTTTGACAGCATGACATCATGCCATGACCCGGTTTTTATTTGAACCGCTTTTCTTAACCAGCTCCGCACATATCGCGAGGCGGTTTTCTTGACACGTCTTGTCAAAGCAGAGATCGTGTTCCCCTTATCACGGGATTCTCATCAATACGGACATGGGTAATCCAACCGTGCCATCAATTACGACGCCTGGGGAATAAGCGGTTTTGCTAGGCAAGTGGGGAGGCACATCGCCTCTTCCGCCCTTATAAAAGGGACAAAGATTTACTTTTTTCACCCACGCCTTCTTCCTCCTCGCTTACCCATTCCCGCACACTCGAGCTCTAGCGCCCAAGCTCACGTTCTTCTTCTCAAACCACTCCAAGCATTTCCGGAGCAGGAGGCAAGTGGATGGTCTCCTCCGTCACGGAGGAGAACATCAAAAAGTTACGGGAAGCTGGATACCTGGCTGCGGATATCGTGCACCGGCTGCCGAATGTGGGGCAGATCGTCCCAACGCCTGTACCCCATGAGAGGGTAGTTTTTCTTACCCATTTCGTCCGTGGACTGGGATTCCCTCTCCACCCGTTTGTCCGTGGGCTCATGTTCTACTACGGGCTGGATTTTCATGATCTGGCCCCCAATTTCATCCTCAACATCTCGGCGTTTATCGTCGTGTGCGAGGCCTTCCTCCACATCAGCGTCAAACCGAAGGTGGTGGGAGGCCAGCAAGCAGAGTGCGGAGGCGCCATGGTGGGCAAGATGCCTAATGTCACCTGGCTCAAGGGCACCTATGTGGATACCATAATGGGGTGGCAATCGGGGTGGTTCTACATCACCGAGCCGCGCGACTCTAACTGGGTGGTGGCCCCCAAATTTTGATCTGGAATCCCCACGCGGCTCACCTCCTGGAAAAAGAAGGGCCTATCCTGGGGTTCTTCGGTAGGGCTGACCGGACTCCAGACCTGAATCCAGAACATGATGAGCAGAAAACTCAAGCTTGTCAATGTGGTCCAGGTTATGCTCTTCTGATGGATCCTTCCGTGCCAAAGACGGGCATTCAATTCATGGGAGTTCGACTCGGCCAAGCACCAGATGCTGCGAGAGCTCTATGACACGACGCACAAGGACGTCTGGAGGGTGCTGTTCAAGAGCGCCGAGATGCCTCCCTCCCTGGCCGAGGACCGCGGACTCAGCGCAAAGAACCGCGCATTTCCGGTAGGCTTTTATATCTCTCAGGGTATTTATTTGACCTGATTTGGTTGTGTGCAGGATCTGAACTTCCATGTCATTAACAGGACTGGATAGAGACGGCAGAGCAGCTTGATAGCCCAGCTCCGCTGCCCAAAGATCCTGCAGACGCTCTTCTAACGAAGATGCTGACTCTGGCACCCTACGAGGTGCCGGAAAAGAAGACCAAGAAGAAGGCCGCGGGGACCCGAAAGGGTCTCCGGCGCAAGGTTGTATCGGAGTCACCGGACGATGACTCCGACGCGCACTCCTCCCATGAAAATGAGGAGGAGGAGAAAAGTTCTCCCCCCTAGCCAGGGAGACAAGAAAAGGAAGGCCAGCCCATCCGGGGAGGCCGAAGGGTCCAAGAAGGGAAGGACCCTCTCTTCGGACTGTGCCACGACGGCCGCCGATAGCGGCGATGAGTGGCTCCCCAGGGACAAGCCCCTGGCGAAGTCGTAAGTGTCCGGACACCATAGTACTTCATGGTATGTTTTATTGTACTACCTTTACTCATGCCGAACATGATTATGCAGTCTGTCCCGAGCTCGTCTCGACATACCCTCGTCGAGCGGCTCTTTGGGCTCGTCGGATGTGAATAGCGGTCCTCCTCCAACAGCTTCCACCCCTCGCCCAGCGGACAATGCCGAGGTGTTGTCTCAAAAGGCATCGAGCCAAGGGGAGGTGATCCTGGGGGCGCCTCACGGTGACCTCCCGGAACCTGGGTACCAAGGGAGCGAGGCTCCTACGGGCTTTGAGTTCGGGCCCCAGCCGGACACTACGCCAGAACCTTTGATGGTTCCGGACTCCAGCAGGTGGGCCCCCATTAAGGGGGGCCAACCATCCGTGTCGGTGTCCTCTGTCCAACTAGAGGCACCGGACAACTTGCTGGAAGCGCTTCACAGTGCTTCCATCGATGAAGAGCACCACACTATTATGAGTGCAGCGGTCGAGAAGGTTCAGTCCGCCAAAAACGGATTGACCGAAGCTTGCGCCAGCCTCCTAACAGGCTTTGAGGTAAGCAATCAAAATATAAGAAAAATATTACTGCATAGATAGTAGCCCCTGATGCTCTGTTCGGCGTTCGCGAAGAAAAGCCGAATAGAGGATCAAATGATAACTTAGGAGTCTAATTAGAGTATGTCTATGTGTATGTGCAGGCTTCACTGCTGGCCGCTGCCGCATGTACTACGTAGGTCTCTGCGCTGAAGCAGGCGCTGAAGCGGTCTGAGGACGAGCTCGGCCTTACCAAGAGGCAGCTCGAAGAGAGCAAAGGTAAGATATACCACTGTCTATATAGTTAAAAAGAAGTTCGGATGTAAAGTAATAGGATCATCATGAATTTGTCAGGGGCCACGACCGAGGTCGAGACCCTGAGGAAGGCGTTGTCCGAGGCCGAAGACAAAGCGGCCAAAGAACGCACTAAACGGGAGAAACAAGAGGCCCGAGTGGGCGAGGTGCAGCAAGAGCTCGAGGCTCTCGCCAAAAAGCACGAGTCCTTGGATCTTGACTCCAAGACGCGAGAGTCCGAGCTCGCGCAGGCGCTTGAAAGCATCCGGAGCGCCAAGGCCGAAGCCCACAAGGCCCTCCAGGAGATTGACGCGGCGAAGAAGATAGCAGCGGGTAAGGCATTCAATATGCAAAGCAAGCATGTGAAGGAGACTTTCCTTTTTCTTACCCGAGTTCGAAGCTCTCCAGGAGCGTTTACAGATCTTCCCCGCAGTGTGCTAGATGCCGTGGAGTTTTACTGGGCTGAGGATGGAATCTCAACGGAGAAGTTGTTCTGGTATCAATATACTAGGATCGAACACCCCGTGCCCTTGAGCAACCAGCTGAAGCAGTTGGTCGAGCTTCACAAGGCGGCCGAACAGGCCATGAGGGTCCTTATAGTCCAGTTGTGGCCTGGCGAGCCCCTGTCCGGCAGCTACTTCGGTCTGGTGAGGCGGCTTGTGGAAGCTTGCCCACGGCTTGAAGTCATCAAGCGGTCCGTCTGCATTGAGGGTGCACGCAGGGCTTTTGCCCGGGAAAAGATACACTGGGCGAAGCTGGACGCCGTGAAGCTGGTGAAGGAGGGGCCGCCGAAGGGCAAGGAGCATCGCTGCCCCGAGAATTATTATGAAAGTGTCCTGAAGGGTTCCCGCTTAGTGGCAGATGAGTGTGCCAAGGATGTAATTTTTGAATGAACATGCCCATGTGATCCTGTAATACGAAACGAGTTCTTTTGCGCCATGCGACGCTTTCTTAATTTAAAATATTACCTTCTGTGCAGCTGTTTATAAAATCTGAGAGTTGGCCAGTCGTCGGCTTATACCCCCATGTAACTAGTACTGGGGTGTTCGGGGTAAATCTGAACACTCTTTACCCCAATCTTGGGTCCTTCAAGGGAGGTGTTCAGCGCAACGAACCAGGCAATCGGACTATAATGCTTTATCACTCTCACTTAGCCATAGAAGTCTATGATTTTAATTTTTTGGCGAAGCCCCTAGTATTCGGAGGGCCGAATTTGGGGTGCTATACACGCCTAAGCCGGACAAGCCCGACTCCTCGCCCGAAGCGGAAAAAGTCTTTAAGGACTTGAGACCTCTCGAACAGCGACCAGTCTCTCACCTTATCATGACAGTCAGTTTTTGGCTTTCTCTAATGAGGTGCTCGTCCGGAAAAACCGGGACACAATCGCAGTAGTTCTCCCACCGCTACCTTAGCCGACATAGCGGAACGTAAGGTACCAAAGCATGGGAGCCGGGCGACCCAACATTTGACCAAAGACATGATTCGGAGCTGATGCATATAATGCTATAAGCTCGG
This sequence comes from Triticum urartu, assembly GCF_003073215.2. NCBI lineage: Eukaryota > Viridiplantae > Streptophyta > Magnoliopsida > Poales > Poaceae > Triticum > Triticum urartu. The sequence goes on from NC_053023.1 coordinate 49,343,635, forward strand.
GGTGCCGCTCGGTCGAAAGTGTTCAGACTTCTTGCGTCGTATTGTGGGTAAACGAGAGCCCCTGGCGTACTGACCGTACCCGAACGTGCGGGTGCGGATTGTCGTAAATGGACATATAAGAGAAAGAGAAAGACTTAAAAAATGCAATGACAGATTAATGATATGCATTGTTATTTGAATAATACGTCGAAGCGTACTAGTAAAAGTAGTGCAATAAGCATAAAGTAGGACAATTTGAAATGTCCTATCCCAGGGCAAGCTACGCATAAATAGTGAAAAGCGAATATATCAAGTATTACTAGAGACCACCTGGCGGTTCCCGTGTTCATCTTAGCTTCTTGCCGCCTTGGTTGTTGCTTCCGGAATGTGTCCGGCAATCGTACTGCCGGAAAGGGCTTCCAAAGAGTTAGGCCCTAAAAGAGAAAAGGAATGTCAATGGTATACAGCCCCTAGTGTGGTTAAGCCACAATGCGGGGCGTGTCCTGATTGTGCCCCCGCCTATGTCCATGGTATTTTCAATGCATAGTTATGTACGCGCGGCACGGATTTCGTCGCTTCACTGGGACTGGGACGGGAGCCAGATTGCTAGGCGAGCTCTGATCGTGCCAGGCGATCCTGTTGCAGCTTGCTCCGGACTCGGTTGAAGGTGTCCGGGGGTCGTGACGCCGAATGAGTGGTTTGCCTGAACAGGATGCTTTGTGCCTCTGCTGCAAGGGCCGTAGTGTGCTCTTCCGTACGGAGCGAGCGTTCTGTGTTTCCATTTACTGTTATGACCCCGCGAGGTCCTGGCATCTTGAGCTTGAGGTATGCGTAATGCAGCACTGCATTGAATTTTGCAAATGCTGTCCGTCCGAGCAGTGCATGATAGCCACTGCGAAAAGGGACGATGTCGAAGATTAACTCTTCGCTTTGGAAGTTATCCGATGATCCGAAGACCACTTCCAGTGTGATTGAGCCTGTGCAATGGGCCTCTACACCTGGGATGACGCCTTTAAAGGTGGTTTTGCTGGGTTTGATCCTCGAGGGATCGATACCCATTTTTCGCACTGTATCCTGATAAAGCAGGTTCAGGCTGCTGCCGCCATCCATAAGGACTCGAGTGAGGTGAAATCCGCCAATGATGGGGTCCAGGACCAGTGCGGTGGATCCTCCATGACGGATGCTAGTGGGGTGATACCTGCGATCGAAGGTGATCGGGCAAGCAGACCATGGGTTGAACTTTAGGGCGACGGGCTCCATCGCATAGACGTCCCTTAGTGCACGCTTCCGCTCCCTCTTGGGGATGTGGGTTGCGTATATCATGTTCACCATCTTCACTTGTGGGGGAAACCTCTTTTGTCCTCCTGTGTTCGGTGGCCGGGGCTCCTCCCTGTCATCGCTATGCAGCCCCTTGTCCTTGTTTTTGGCATTTAACTTGCCGGCCTGCTTGAACACCCAGCATTCTCTGTTGGTGTAATTGGCTGGCTTGTCAGGGGTGCCGTGGATTTGACACGAGCGATCCAGTATGCGATCTAGACTAGACGGAGCCGGAGTATTTCTTTTGAATGGCTTTTTCCGCTGACCGGATCTAGAGCCTCTGAATCTGGCGTTGACTGTCATATCTTTGGTGTTATCGCCGTTATTGCGGCGCTTTGGTCTATTACGACGCTGCCTACCGTTAACATCTTTGGTATCCGAGGTATCCGGATTCTTTGATGTGTTGTTGCTGCGAGCCAGCCAGCTGTCCTCGCCCGCGCAAAAGCGGGTCATGAGTTTTGTGAGGGCTGCCATAGATTTCGGCTTCTCCTGGCCGAGGTGGCGGGCGAGCCATTCATCTCGGATGTTATGCTTGAATGCCGCTAGGGCATCTGCATCCGGACAGTCTACAATTTGATTTTTCTTAGTCAGGAACCGTGTCCAGAATTGTCTGGCCGATTCCCCTGGCTGTTGGGTTATGTGGCTCAAGTCATCAGCATCCGGTGGCCACACAGAAGTGCCTTGGAAGTTGTCAAGAAATGCGTCTTCCAGATCCTCCCAACTGCCGAGGAATCTGCTGGCAAGCTATTTAGCCAATGTCGAGCTGGTCCTTTGAGTTTTAGTGGGAGGTACTTGATGGCATGTAGATCATCACCGCGAGCCATGTGGATATGAAGGAGGAAATCCTCAATCCATACAGCGGGATCTGTTGTGCCATCGTATGATTCGATATTTACGGGTTTGAAAACCTCCGGGAATTCATGATTCATAACTTCATCAGTGAAGCATAAGGGGTGTGCGGCACCTCTGTGCCAGGCTATATCCCGACATAGTTCGTAGGAGTCTTGTCTGCTGTATTCAGCCCGGCCGGATTTACACTTGGTGTATCTGACGCGACGATCGTCGTCTCGTGTGGGCGCACGTGCCCATGTCCCGTATATTGACCTTGCGATTTTTGCCTTATTGTCCAAGATGTCGCACAGGTCCTCTGTGTTTCCCCGGGCCTTAATATTTTTGACTGAGTGGCGACGGGGTGTGGTATGAACTTTAGGCTGAAACGCCTCTCTGGTTCTGCTGCATAGTGGCCGGTCAACCGCATCGTACGCTGGTGAATGAGGTTTCAATGCTTCCTCCTCGAGGTGAGGTAGCAACATGTGTTTTGGGTAACTCTTGGACGGGCGCTCGAGTTCATGCTCCTCGGCCGCAAGGACTTCGGTCCACCTGTCTGCTAGCAGGTCTTGATCAGCTTGAAGTTGTTGCTGTTTTTTCTTAAGGCTACTTGTCGTGGCCATAAGATGGCACTTGAAGCGCTCTTGCTCGACGAGTTCCTCAGGCACGATAAACTCGTCATGGCCGAGGCTCGCCTCGTCTTCGGAGGGAGGCATGTAATTGTCCTACTCCGATTCTCCATCTGATGTCTGCTCTGGAGGGCTAGCTTGTTCATCCTCTAGCTCTACACCGTGCTGGAGGGGATTGTTGTTGTCTTTGGTGCTATCAGGAGTGTTATCATCTCCTGTGCCGGTATCACTACTCTTGCTGTGGCGGGACTTAGAGCGGCGCCGCTGACGTCGACGCTTGGGTTGCTTCTTGGAGGGGCATCCTCCGCTGTCTCGTCATCATTGCCTTCTTTGGGGGTGTCCACCATGTATATATCATATGATGAAGTGGCGATCCAGCGCCCTGGGGGCGGTGGTTCCTGTTCGTCTCCGGCTTCGTCGTCCATACCGTCGAAGTCTTCAGAGACGAAGTCGAGCATGTCGGTTAAGTCGTCGACAGTGGCAACTAAGTGGGTGGTGGGTGGGCAGCGAATTTATTCGTCGTCTGCATCCCATTCTAGCCGGACATAGTTCGGCCAAGGTTCTCCTGACAGGGAGAGAGACCTTAATGAATTTAGCACATCTCCGAAAGGTGAGTGCTGGAAGATATCCGCGGAGGTGAACTCCATAATCGGCGCCTAGTCGGATTCGACGGGCACGGATGTGAGCGGCTCGGGGTCCATGGCCGGAGGTGAATCCAGTGGTTCGGTGACACGGTTCTCGTAAGGGGTGAAGTTAGTATTTGGCTCCATCGCCTCTGAGAGTGCGGCCTCCATGGCGGGGTCTATCCCTCCACTCTCGGATGGCGCGATTTGCTCCGGGCTAACTGCAGGGGTAGTTGCGGATGCAATCTCCCGAAAACTGTCTGACGGTAGAGTTATGTCGTGCTTGTTGCGACTGTGTGGCGCGTCCAACATGGGCTCGAATCCGTCGAAGATCAAGTCTCCACGGATGTCGGCCGTGTACTTCAAGTTTCCAAATCTGACCTGATGGCCAGGGGCGTAGCTCTCGATCTGCTCCAGATAGCCAAGCGAATTGGCCCGCAGTGCGAAGCCGCCGAATACGAAGATCTGTCCGGGGAGGAAAGCCTCACCCTGGACCGCATCGCTAGCGATGATCGAAGGAGCCATCAAGCCTTACGGTGACGACACAGTGGAACTCTCAATGAAAGCACCACTGTCGGTGTCAAAACCGGCTGATCTCGGGTAGGGGCTCCCGAACTGTGCGTCTAAGGCGGATGGTAACAGGAGGCAGGGGACGCGATGTTTACCCAGGTTCGGGCCCTCTTGATGGAGGTAATACCCTACATCCTGCTTGATTGTTCTTGATGATATGAGTATTACAAGAGTTGATCTACCACGAGATCAAAGAGGCTAAACCCTAGAAGCAAGCCTATGATATGATTGTCTGTTGTGCTACGGACTAAAACCCTCCAGTTTATATAGACACCTGAGGAGGCTAGGATTACACAAGGTCGGTTACAAAGGAGGAGATATACATATCTGTATTGCCTAGCTTTCCTTCCACGCCAAGTAGAGTCCCATCCGGACACGGGACGAAGTCTTCAAACTTGTATCTTCATAGTCCAACAGTCTGGCCAAAGGATATAGTCCGGCTGTCCGGAGACCCCCTAGTCCAGGACTCCCTCAAAACTTAAATGAAATAAAAATGGGCAATGCTACTATCCTTTTTTCCACACTTGTTCTTCAAAGTAGCACCATGATCTTCATGATAGAGAGTCTCTTGTTTTGTCACTTTCATATACTAGTGGGAATTTTTCATTATAGAACTTGGCTTGTATATTCCAACAATGGGCTTCCTCAAATGCCCTAGGTCTTTGTGACAAAGCAAGTTGGATGCACACCCACTCAGTTTCTTTTGTTGAGCTTTCATACATTTATAGCTCTAGTGCATCTATTGCATGGCAATCCCTACTCCTTGCATTGACATCAATTGATGGACATCTCCCTAGCCCGTTGATTAGCCTCGTCGATGTGAGACTTTATCTTTTTTGTCTTCTCCACATAACCCCCTATCATTATTCTATTCCACCCATAGTTCTATATCCATGGCTCACGCTCATGTATTGCGTGAAAGTTGAAAAAAGTTTGATATTACTAAAGTATGAAACAATTGCTTGGCTTGTCATCGGGGTTGTGCAAGATGAGAGCATTCTCGTGTGACGAAAATGGAGCATGACCAAACTATATGATTTTCTAGGGATGAACTTTCTTTTGCCATGTTATTTTGAGAAGACCTGATTGCTTAGTTAGTATGCTTGAAGTATTATTATTATTAGGTCAATATTAAACTTTTGTCTTGAATCTCTCAGATCTGAACGTTTATGCCACAATAAAGAAAATTACATTGAGAATTATGCTAGGTAGCATTCCACATCAAAAAATTTGTTTTTATCATTTACCTACTCGAGGACGAGCAGGAATTAAGCTTGGGGATGCTTGATACGTCTCCAACGTATCTATAATTTTTGATTGTTCCGTGCTATTATATTATCTATTTTGGATGTTAATGGGCTTATTTATACAATTTTATATTATTTTTGGGACTAACCTACTAACCCAAGGCACAGTGCAAATTGTTGTTTTTTTTGCCTATTTCAGTGTTTTGCGGAAAAGGAATATCAAACGGAATCCAAACGGAATAAAACCTTCGGGAGAGTTATTTTTGGAACAAACGGGATCCAGGGGACTTGGAGTGGACGTCAAGCAACCAATGAGGAGACCACGAGGCAGGGGGCGCGCCTACCCCCCTGGGCGCGCCCTCCACCCTCATGGCTCCATCGACCTACTTCTTCCTCCTATATATATTCATATACCCCGAAAACATCCAGGAGCACCACGAAACCCTATTTCCACCGCCGCAACCTTCTGTACCCAAGAGATCCCATCATGGGGCCTTTTCTGGAGCTCCACCGGAGGGGGAATTGATCACAGAGGGCCTCTACATCAACTCCATGGCCCCTCCGATGATGTGTGAGTAGTTTACTTCAGACCTTTGGGTCCATAGTTATTAGCTAGATGGCTTCTTCTCTCTCTTTGGATCTCAATACAATGTTCTCCTTGATCTTCTTGGAGATCTATTTAATGTAACTCTTTTTGCGCTGTGTTTGTCGAGATCCGATGAATTGTGGGCTTATGATCAAGTTTATCTATGAACAATATTTGATTCTTCTCTGAAATCTTTTATGTATGATTGGTTATCTTTGCAAGTCTCTTCGAATTATTAGTTTGGTTTGGCCTACTAGATTGATCTTTCTTGCAATGGGAGAAGTGCTTAGCTTTGGGTTCAATCTTGCGGTGTCCTTTCCCTGTGGCGGCACGGGCAGCAAGGCACGTATTGTATTATTGCCATCGAGGATAAAAATATGGGGTTTATACCATATTGGTTGAGTTTATCCCTTTACGTCATGTCATCTTGTCTAATGCGTTACTCTGTTCTTATGAACTTAATACTCTAGATGCATGCCGGATAGCGGTCGATGTGTGGAGTAATAGTAGTAGATGCAGAATCATTTCGGTCTACTTGTCACGGATGTGGTGCCTATATACATGATCATGCCTAGATATTCTCATTATTATGCACTTTTCTATCAATTGCTCACAGTAATTTGTTCACCCACCGTAATACTTATGCTATCTTGAGAGAAGCCACTAGTGAAACCTATGGCCCCCGGGTCTATCTTTTATCATATAGGTTTCCAATCTATTTTATTTCGCAATATTTACTTTCAATCTATATCATAAAAATACCAAAAATATTTATCTTATTATTATTATCTCTATCAGATCTCACTCTCGTAAGTGACCATGAAGGGATTGACAACCCGTTTATCGCGTTGGTTGCGAGGTTTTTATTTGTTTGTGTAGGTACGAGGGACTTGCGTGTAGTCTCCTACTGGATTGATACCTTGGTTCCCAAAAACTAAGGGAAATACTTACGCTACTTTGCTGCATCACCCTTTCCTCTTCAAGGGAAAACCAACACAACGCTCAAGAGGTATCAATGCACACCCACTTAATTTTCATATTGATATTTCATACACTTATAGCTCTATTCCACCCATAGTTCTATATCCATGGCTTGCGCTCATGTATTGCGTAAGAGTTGAAAAAGCTAAAGCGCAGTATAAAGTATGAACCAATTGCTCGCCTTGTAATCAGGGTTGTGCATGATAAATACTTTGTGTTAAGAAGACAGAGCATGACAAGACTATATGATTTTGTAGGGATAACTTATTTTAGCATTGATATTTTGAAAGACATGGTTGCTTGTTGATATGCTTGAGTATCTAAATTATTGTGTCAACACTAGACTATTGCTTTGAATCACATAAAAAGTCCAAATGTCCATGCTATACAGAAAAGAATATGATATGACATGTTAAATAGCACTCCACATCAAAAATTCTGTTTTTACCACTTACCTACTCGAGGGCGAGTAGGAGTTAAGCTTGGGGATGCTGATACGTCTCCAACAAATCTATAATTTTTTATTGTTCCATGCTGTTATATTATCAATATTGGATGTTTATAATCATTTTATAGTCATTTTATATCATTTTTGGGTACTAACCTATTGACATAGTGCCAAGTGCCAGTTCCTGTTTTTTCCGTGTTTTTTACATACCGGAAAATCAATATCAGATGGATTCCAAATGCCACGAAACTTTACAGAGATTTTTTATGGACCAGAAGGAACATGTTGGGCCCTGGTTGCACCTGGGGGGAGTCCCGAGGAGGGGACAACCCACCAGGGCGCACCAGGAGGCCCAGGCGTGCCCTGGTGGGTTGTGCCCACCTCGGGTGCCCCCCGGACCTCCTCTTTGCTCTATAAATACCCCAAAAATCCCAGAACCCTAGGGGAGTCAACGAAATGTTCATCCAGCCACCACAGAGTCTAGAACCACGAGATCCAATCTAGACACCATCTCGAATGGGGTTCACCACCTCCATTGGTGCCTCTCCGATGATGTGTGAGTAGTTCTTTGTAGACCTTCGCGTCCGTAGTTAGTAGCTAGATGGCTTCACCTCTCTCTCTCTTGATTCTCAATACAATGGTCTCTTGGAGATCCATATGATGTAACTCTATTTGCGGTGTGGTTGTTGGGATCTGATGAACTTTGAGTTTATGATCAGTCATATCTTTTTATATCCATGAAAGTTATTTGAGTTTCTTTGATCTCTTATATGCATGATCTCTTATAGCCTCATATTTCTTCTCCTATATTTGGGTTTTGTTTGGCCAACTTGATCTATTTATCTTGCAATGGGAAGAGGTGCCCGGTAGTGGGTTCGATCTTACGGTGCTTGATCCCAGTGACAGAAAGGGAATTGACACGTATGTATCGTTGCTACTAAGGATAAAAAATGGGATCTATATCTACGCAATAGATAAACGGATCTTGTCTACATCATATCATCGTTCTTATTGCATTACTCTATTTTTCCATGAACCTAAACACTAGATGCATGTTGCATAGCGATCGATGTGTGGAGTAATAGTAGTAGATGCAGGCAGGAGTCGGTCTACTAATCTTGGACGTGATGCCTATGTAATGATCATTGCCTGGATATCGTCATAATTATTTGAGGTTCTATCAATTGCCCAACAGTAATTTGTTTACCCATCGTTTGCTATCTTTCCCGAGAGAAGCCACTAGTGAAACCTACGGCCCTCGGGTCTTCTTCCTCATATATTTGCTTGCGATCTACTTTTCCTTTGCATTTTTATTAAGATCTATTAAACCAGAAATACAAAAATACTTTGCTTCACTTTATTTTATTTGCGATCTATTGTTTCAATCTACTACAATTTGCTGGCATCGTTACCCGAAAGGGATTGACAACCCCTTTAACACGTCAGGTTGCGAGGTGTTGTTATTTGTGTGCAGGTGTTGTTTACATTGTGTTGCTTGGTTCTCCTACTGATTCGATAACCTTGGTTTCTTCACTGAGGGAAATACCTACCATCGCTGTGCTGCATCATCCCTTCCTCTTTGGGGAAATACCGACGTTGTCCTAGCAGACAGGAGTTTTTCTGGCGCTATAGTCAGACAGCAATCAGCTGCTAATACTCGAGAATATTCTTTGGCTCCCCTTGTGTCGAATCAATAAATTTGGGTTGAATACTCTACCCTCGAAAACTGTTGCGATCCCCTATACTTGTGGGTTACTAGTCATGTTCATCCACCCCAACCATCTACTCGGCTCTGGCGGCCTCCTCCGGGGTCCTGTTCATCCAGCAGCAACAACTTACTACTACTACCACGGGGTCCTATTCATCCACCCCCCACCGGGAACTGTTCATCCAACCCCAACCACGTATGTCTCAACCCGTTCAACCAACCCCCATGTTCACTGTTCAACAAGAGGCAGCAGGTTCGATTGGCTTCAGTTAGCAGCAATAGCGGAGGAATCCCTCGATCGAGTTCAGTTAACGGCCAGGGATCGATCGATCGCTCGGGTTGAGTAGCGTAGCTAGTGCAATCGCTCGGGTTCAGTAAGCGAACGCCTCGCTCGGGTTCAGTTAGAGCCCAATGCCTCGCACACACGCGCATACGTGTACGAGAGAAACATGCAATCCCTCTGTGCATCACTCAGCCCCGACCACCCACCGTAACCGGGAACTCCCCAAAATTATCCTCGCCCTCACTTCTACCACGATTTTTTCCTTCATGGACGGCCCAAAGAATGTCATGCAGGTGTGTCTCCTTCCCGCCCAGGACTAGATGCATCAGCATTAATTCTGTGAGAATCTTACTCAACTCTCTTAGGAAGGCCTTCAGGGTACAAAGGTTCCTGAGTCATGTTACCACCTCTAGTCATAACTCTAACATCATGATCATTGTTCTTACTATTCATTTCATTAAGCAAATCATTCTACGCTTTGAGAAATTTTTCTACTTGAGTTTTTAACATGGAAGCATGTCTACTAATAATCTAGAGATCGTTGACAGTTCTATACATGTAGTCACCCAAGCAATCAAGCATATAAGCTTTACGTTTCAATTGTCTACTAACATAAGCATTGAAATTTTCTTGCTTAACAATAAAATTATCAAACTCAACCAAGCATTGGCTAGCAGACTTATTATGAGGAATATCACCTTCATCAAAATATAGAGAGAATTTACCTCTACTACCTATGTCGGGTTATTAAGACCATGTATTGATTCAATAGGCGGTAAATTCTTAACATCTCCAGCTTTAATACCTTTTTCTTTCATAGATTTCTTTGCCTCTTGCATATCTTCAGGACTAAAAAATGGAATAATTCTTTTCTTTGGAGTTGGCTTAGGAGGTGGTTCGGGAAGATTCCAATCATTATCATTACTCAATATATTATTCAAGAGCATTTCAGCTTGTTCAACAGTTCGTTCCCTGAAAACACAACTATCTAGGTGGTCCCTAGAAGCATCGGTTAATCCATTATAAAAGATATCAATTATTTCATTTTTATTGAGAGGATGATCATGTGAAGCATTAAGTAATTGGAGAAGCCTCCCCCAAGCTTGTGGGAGACTCTCTTCTTCAAGTTGCATGAAGTTAAATATTTCCTGTAAAGCAGTTTCTTTCTTATGAGTAGGAAAATATTTCTCAGAGAAGTAGTAAACCATATCCTGGGGACTACGCACACAACCACGAGGGGAATTAAACCATGTATTAGCATCACACTTTAATGAGAAAGGAAACAACTTAAGAATATACTAATAGCGATTTTTTTCTCATGACCAAATAGGGTGGCTGTATCATTCAATTTAGTATGATGTGCCACAACAATTTCAGATTCATAACCATGAAAAGGATCATATTCAACCAAAGTAATTAACTCAGGATCGACAGAGATTTCATAATCTTTATCAGTAACAAAGATAGGTGAAGTAGCAAACTTCAAGGAAATATGCCCTAGAGGCAATAATAAAGTTGTTATTTATATTTCCTTATATCATGATAAATTTTTATTATTCATGCTAGAATTATATTAACCAGAAAATTAGTACATGTGTGAATTCATAGACAACACAGAGTGTCCCTAGTATGCCTCTACTAGAATAGCTTGTTAATCAAAGATGGTTAAGTTTCCTGACCATAGACATGTGTTGTCATTTGATAAATGGGGTCACATCATTAGAGAATGATGTGATGGACAAGACCCATCCGTTAGCTTAGCATAATGATCGTTTAGTTTTATTGCTATTGCTTTCATCATGGCTTATACATGTTCCTCTGACTATGAGATTATGCAACTCCCGAATATCGAAGGAACACCTTGTGTGCTATCAAACACCACGACGTAACTGGGTGATTAAAAAGATGCTCTACAGGTGTCTCCGATGGTGTTTGTTGATCGAGATTAGGATTTGTCACTCCATGTATCGGAGAGGTATCTCTGGGCCCTCTCGGTAATGCACATCACTATGAGCCTTGCAAGCAATGTGTTTAATGAGTTAGTCACGGGATGATGCATTACGGAACGAGTAAAGAAACTTGCCGGTAACGAGATTGAACTAGGTATGATGATACTGACGATCGAATCTCGGGCAAGTAACATACCGATGACAAAGGGAACAACATATGTTGTTATGCGGTTTGACCGATAAAGATCTTTGTAGAGTATGTAGGAGCCAATATGAGCATCCAGGTTCAGCCATTGCTTATTGACCAGAGATGTGTCTCGGTCATGTCTACATAGTTCTCGAACCCGTAGGGTCGGCACGCTTAACGTTCAATGATGATTTGTATTATGAGTTATGTGATTTGATGACCGAAGTTTGTTCGAAGTCCTCGATGAGATCACAGACATGAAGAGGAGTCTCGAAATGGTCGAGACATAAATATTGATATATTGGATGATGTTATTTGGACACTGGCTGAGTTAGAAAGGTACCGGATAATTATCGGAGTGCCGGAGGGTTATCGGAACCCCCAGGGGAACTAATGGGCCTTCATGGGCCTTAGTGGGGAGAGAGAAGGGCCACAAGGGGCAGGCCACCCCCCCTTGGGTCCGAATTAGACTAGGGGAAGGGGGTGACGCCCCCCTTTCCTTCCCTCCCCCTCTCCCTTGCTTCTTCCCCCTTCCTCCAGGTGGAATCCTACTAGGACTTGGAGTCCTATTTGGACTCCCCTCTCCTGACACGCCCTACAGGATTCCACCTGGAGGAAGGGGCTGGCCGGCCTCCCCCTCCCATCCTTTATATACGGGGGCAGGGGGCTCCCTAGAACACACAAGTTTCTCTTAACCGTGTGCGGTGCCCCCCGCCAAAGTTACACACCTCGGTCATATCGTCGTAGTGCTTAGGCAAAGCCCTACGTGGTAACTTCATCATCACCGTCGCCACGCCTTCGTGCTGACGGAACTCTCCCTCGTCCTCAACTGGATCAAGAGATCAAGGGACGTCATTGAGCTAAACGTGTGCTGAACACGGAGGTGCCGTACGTTCGGTGCTTGGATCGGTTGGATCGCGGAGATGTTCGACTACATTCACTGCGTTACTAAATGCTTCCGCTTTCGGTCTACGAGGGTACGTGGACACACTCTCCCCGCTCGTTGCTCTGCATCTCCTAGATAGATCTTGCGTGATCATAGGTAAAATCTTGGAAATACTACGTTCCCCAACAAAATTTAGGATTGTATTGCATTCCATCATTCAAAGATTTTTCTTTCCACTTGCATAATAATTTCTTAAGATCATCCCTATCTTTACAAGCAAGAAAGTCCCTAGCTACCTCTCCATCCATAAAATAACCCTCAGGTATAACAGGAAGTTCATATCTAGGAGAGCTAGTCTTATCAGGTGTTTCAAACTTTTCAGTTTCAATAATTTCATCAGTTTCAGAAATATCATCACTTTCAACATTCTCAATATCACTAACTCTAGAAATTTGTTCATCAAGAAATTCACCCAGTGGCACAGTATTGTCAAACAAAGTAGTGGTATTATCATAAGCATCATGTATTGGAGAAGCAGCATCATCAATAACATGCGATATATCAGAGTCAATAGCAGGTGTAGGTGTCGCAAGTTTACTCAAAACAGAAGGTGAATCAAGTGCAGAGCTAGATGGCAGTTCCTTACCTCCCCTCGTAGTAGAAGAAAAAACTTGGTTCTAGTATCTTTCAAATTCCTCATAGTGATCAACAGATATAAATCCCAAGTGATTGAGAGAATAGAGCTATGCTCCCCGACAACGGAACCAGAAAAAGGTCTTGATAACCCACAAGTATAGGGGATCGCAACAGTTTTCAAGGGTAGAGTATTCAACCTGAATTTATTGATTCGACACAAGGGGAGCCAAAGAATATTCTCAAGTATTGGCAGCTGAGTTGTCAATTCAACCACTCCTGAAAGACTTAATATATGTAGTAAAGTATTTAGTAGCAAAGTAGTATGGAAGTAACGGTAACGGTAACAGAAGTAACGGTAGTAGTTTTGTAGCAATTGTAACAGTGGTAACGGCAAAATAACTTAGCAAAGATCAATATGTGAAAAGCTCATAGGCAATGGATTAGTGATGGATAATTGTGTCAGATGGCATTCATCATGCAATAGTTATAACCTAGGGTGACACAGAACTAGCTCCAATTCATCAATATAATGTAGGCATGTATTTCGTATATAGTCATACATGCTTATGGAAAAGAACTTGCATGACATCTTTTGCCCTACCCTCCCATGGCAGCGGGGTCCTAATGGAAACTAAGGGATATTAAGGCCTCCTTTTCATAGAGAACCGGAACAAAGCATTAGCACTTAGTGAATACATGAACTCCTCAAACTACGATAATCACTGAAAAGAATCCCAATTATTGTCACCTTGGGGTATGCGGATCATAACTCGTAATATGCGTCTACTGATACGTCCATTTTGCATCATGTTTACCTACTGTTATTTATATTATTTTCATCCATAATAATGTTTTTGGAGTAATTCTAATGCCTTTTCTCTCATAATATGCAAGGTACACACAAAGAGGGAGAATTTCGGCAGCTGGAAATCTGGACGTGAACAAGCTACGTGAGGCTACCTATTCTACACAACTCCAAATGAGCTGAAACTTTACGGAGATTTTTTATGGAATATATAAGAAATATTGGAGTCAACAAGTACCAGAGGGGCCCACCAAGTGGGCACAACCCACCTGGGCGCGCCAGGGAGCCCAGGCACGCCCTGGTGGGTTGTTCCCTCCTCGGCCCACCTCTGGTGCCCCTCCTCTGGTATATGTCATTTTGACCTAGAAAAAATAAGGAGACGACTTACGAGACGAAGCGCCACCGTCTCGAGGCGGAACTTGGGCAGGAGCACTTTTGCCCTCCGGCGGAGCGATTCCAGCGGGGGAACTTCCCTCCTGGAGGGGGAAATCATCGTCATCATCATCACCAACAACTCTCCCATCTTGGAGAGGGCAATCTCCATCAACATCTTCAACAACACCATCTCCTCTCAAACAGTAGTTCATCTCTTGTGTTCAATCTTTGTACCGGAACTATGGATTGGTACTTGTGGGTGACTAGTGGTACATCTTGTAGTTGATTACTATATGGTTTATTTGGTGGAAGATTATATGTTCAGATCCTATATGCTATTTAATACCCTTCTGATCTTGAGCATGATTATCATTTGTGAGTAGTTACTTTTGTTCCTAAGGTCACAGGAGAAATCTTGTTGCAAGTAATCATGTGAACTTGATATGTGTTTGATATTTTGATGGTATGTATGTTGTTATTCCCTTAGTGGTGTCATGTGAATGTCGACTACATGACACTTAACCATGTTTGGGCCTAAGGGAATGCATTGGGGAGTAGTTATTAGATGATGGGTTGCGGGAGTGACAGAATCTTAAGCCCTAGTTTATGTGCTATTCCGTAAGGGACTGATTTGGATCCAAAAGTTTAATGCTTTGGTTAGAATTTATTCTTAATACTTTTCTCATAGTTGCGGATGCTCGCGAGGGGGTTAATCATAAGTAGGAGCTTTGTTCAAGTAAGAACAGCACCTAAGCACCGGTCACCCACATATCAAATTATCAAAGTAGCGATAACAAATCAAACTAACATGGTGAAAGTGACAAGATGAAATTCCCGTGTACCCTCAAAAACACTTTGCTTATCATAAGAGACCGTTTTGTCCTGTCCTTTACCTCAAAAGGATTAGGCTACCTTGCTTCACCTTTGTTACTACTATCGTTACTTGCTCATGAAAAATTATCTTGCTATCTGTCGGTGTCAAAACCGGCGGATCTCGGGTAGGGGGTCCCGAACTGTACGTCTAAGGTGGATGGTAACAGGAGGCAGGGGACGCGATTATTAACCAGGTTCGGGCCCTCTTGATGGAGGTAATACCCTACGTCCTGCTTGATTGTTCTTGATGATATGAGTATTACAAGAGTTGAACTACCACGAGATCGTAGAGGCTAAACCCTAGAAGCTAGCCTATGGTATGATTGTATGTTGTCCAACGGACTAAACCCTACGGTTTATATAGACACCGGAGGGGGCTAGGGTTACACAAGGTTGGTTACAAGGGAGGAGATCTACATATCCGTATTGCCTAGCTTGCCTTCCACGCCAAGGAGAGTCCCATCCGGACACGGGACAAAGTCTTCAATCTTGTATCGTCATAGTCCAACACTCCGGCCAAAGGATATAGTCCGGTTGTCCAGAGACCCCGTAATCCAGGACTACCTCGGTAGCTCCCGAACCAGGCTTCAATGACGATGAGTCCGGCGCACAGATTGTTTTCCGCATTGCAAGGCGGGTTCTTCTCCAAATTCTGAATATCTGCTAAGTAGTGTCCGGCTCTCCATAAATGTTGCACTTCTTGGCTTCTGCGTCCAATAAGGGCTATCTTCCACGTGTTGAGCGAATGCGAGGAGCCAGGGCATTTTTACATTCGCCACCCTAGCCATGTAAATTAACTGTCTATTAGAGGGACGGGGATTCTTTAGATCCAAACCACACCATCCTCCCGCGGCGAGTTTCCATCGGAACACGCTCGGAAAAATCCATTCCAACATCGCAACATGCTCCCGTACCCCTAAGCCTAGTGATTGGGAGAAGTGTTCCGTCCCGCACAGCCAATTAGTAGAATTGCAGACCCAGGGATTTCTCCCTCGAGCGTATATGGTCCCCGTTCTAGCCGGGCTCGCCACCTATAATGGCGGGGAGCAAGCGGAGAGCTTCCCCAATCCCTCCAAGGGGGAGCGGGTATGCCTTGTCCCTTACTTACGAAGGGGACTTGGATTTCCAATCCACCCGTTCCTCCGCAGGCTCCTGGAGTTTTACGGCCTCCAGTTGCATAATTTCACCCCCGCTTCCATATTACACATCGCTGGTTATGTTGCCCTTTGTGAGCTGTTTTTGGGCTGTGAGGCTCATTTAGAGCTGTGGAAGAGGCTATTCTGCCTTGTGCCCCGTACACAGGAGGGGTCACTTTATCAAGTGCGAGGAGCCGAAATATGGTGCATCGTCGGGACCGGATACCTGTCCGGTACCCCGAAGAAGACGTCTGAATACTGGCCTTCGTAGTGGTTTTACATGGAGGACGTCCCCCTTCCAGACCCTGTTCGGAGGGGTCTTCCCGAGTTCAACAATGCTCCTCTGAAGAAACGCCGAAGTTGTCACCCATGGAGCCCCCAGGAGGAAGACAACGGAGAAGTCCTTTACCTGATGGACCAAATTAAAGTGGTGGCTCAATCAGGATTGACAATAATAGAGGTTATGTCAATATGCATAATGCGGGGGGTGCAGCCGCTTCAATATCGAGGGCACCCCCTGTGGTGTTTTAACGGGGAAGATGATGCCACCCGCTGCGGGCGTAAGGGACCGGACTCCACTGCTGCTCTAGCAAAAATTCTGTCCGAGTTGTTCAAGGGAGAGGAAGAGGAGTTCATCCATATTAAGCCACGGGATGGATTCTCCATGTACAACCCTCCAAGCTGGGTGAGCTATCACTCTTTACTCCCAACCTTCCCGCATTCTTCGTCATAAATACTCACCTTGCTGTTTCATGGCAGGAACTGCGAAAAGCTGTAACGGAAGTCAACATCCCACCTCCACAACCAGAGGAGCCTGACCGGGCCC
This sequence comes from Triticum urartu, assembly GCF_003073215.2. Lineage (NCBI taxonomy): Eukaryota > Viridiplantae > Streptophyta > Magnoliopsida > Poales > Poaceae > Triticum > Triticum urartu. Next base: position 49,360,507 of record NC_053023.1, read on the forward strand.
TTGATCCTGGACTCGAAGAGGATCCGGACATATTTGTGGAGCTGATAGACAGGAAATTCTATCAATTGAGCTGCGATGACGCCATGGTGGCCATCACGGTCGACTATCCTGGACTACTCCCTGCATCGCATGTAAGAAAAATACGGAGCCCCAACTTCCAAGAAGGATCCCCATTTATGCACTTCACCTACCGTACACATATGGTGTTTTACAGGGAAGGCCTTCGGGACGCCAAGCCGAACCCGCAGCAACTCGCCAACAAGGGGCACCTAAGCCGGGTAGGCCAAAAAGGAAGGCGGTCAGAACGGAGATGCCGGCACAGAGGTATGACACAAAACATCGCTCCGTGGTTGTCGTCTTTCTTAAAATATAATGACGTCCATGTTTCCTAGTAGATAAAATGCTCGCCGGACTATATCCGGAGAGGCTGCTGATCATGCCTCCACCAGTCGGGCTCTAGGGCCGGACATAGAGGCGGAAGCTAACACGGGATGGACGTCGGATGCTCTTCCTATAGAGGATGCGGACAGACTATCCGCTACAAATTCCAAAGTGGAGAGCGCCATGAATCACAGGCGTCGCCGGGCCGTACTCCGTGACACTTGCTTCTCCCAAGAGGCATTTGATGCCTTCAACTCAGGAGACGCGTACATCCGTGCTGCTCAAAATGGTCTTGCCAAAGCCACGAACCAGTATGTAAAGGATATACGGGTAGGAAAATCTGACGATTATATATATCAGTAGCCCCTGAGACTTGAAACAGTTAACACAACTAATTTAAGGATCATTATTTGTGCAGGTTCTTACAGAGAAGAATACCCAATTGTCTCAAGAGCTGGAAGAGTGCAAAGCCCGGCTACAGGCCGCGGTGGCCGCGTTGCAGGAGTCCGAGAAGGCCCCCTCTGGTAACACCTGCTTTTATTGCAAATAATTACATGTACCAGATAGTATGCGGCATGCATGCAAATATAACAGTAGATGTTGCAGATGACCACGGAGTGAATCCGGAGGCCGTGCCGGAGGATGCGCAACGTGCTAATCGACAGCTAAATGCTGGCGAGCGCATGCTTAGATGGGTCAGGCGGGAGAAAAATAATCTCCAGGACGCCAATATATGGCTGGACGTGGAACTGAAAGACGTCCGAGCCCAGCTTGCGGACTCCGTGAAGGAGAACAAGCGGCTTCGACGCGGCATTTTTAGTAAGTGCTTGAACAGACTTTTAAAAGAGTTCAGCGAAGAAGCCGGCTAACAGAGTTATGTCTATAGGTATGATGACGGGTCGTCCCGCGGAGGAGATGCCCAGGTCTTCGAGTGATCTTCTACCATAGCTCTCACAACTGCACGAGCAAGTTCGGCAGGTGATGCAGGGTATTGCCCAAGCCTTGTGGCCATCCGCGTCCCCGCCAGGAGGCGTGGGGGAGCTTATAGAGAAGCTCAAGGGAGCGTGGCGGCGCTTCCGATTATGGAAGATATCAGCTTGCCGACAAGGTGCAAGGGAAGCCTGGGCTATGATGAAGACGCGATATACCAAAGCTGACCCAAACCACATGGCCGAGGTCGGACCTGTGGGGCCCGATGGGAAAGAGATCCCTGTCAGTTTAGTGTATGACCAAGTAGAATTAGCCGCAAAGTATTCCGAACAAGATTTTAGGCTAGACAGCCTGTTGGATGGTATAGAAGAAGAATTTAATCAGTCTTAGTGACTGTGTACTTCAAGTGACATATATAATGTCCCTAGCCGGATTGTAAATCATTTGTCATGGCAGACCTTTTCGCTTCGACCTCTGGACCCGATAGTCTGGAGTGTATCCAAATACCCGCTCGGTTATGTAAAACCGGGGTATGCATGGAAACGAGGCGTAGGGGTCATAAGTGCTTGAACAGACAAGTACCCAACTAGCTATGTTATATTAAATGGGTAGTAAGAAACATCTTCCAGGGAGAATAGTTCCGTTAAGGGTTCCTTTCCCTGGGTACGCATGCCCTAATGTGCATGTCCGAACTGCGAAAAGAGACGCAGGCTATAAACATCTGGGGGCATGTGTCAAATCAAATAAAAGTCATCTTTTATTCACCGACCGAATATTGTCTTAAGAACGCTAGCTTTCGGCTTCACCCAGTCTGAGGTACACATCCGGCTGACCCGGCAGTAACAATCACAGAGGTGCTCCCCATATGCCCTAGCCGAATTAACGGGAACGTAGGGCATAAATACAAGAGCCAGGCAACCCAACTTGGCCAAAACTTAAGTCATATCAATTCATATAATGGCAAAAAAAGGTACATGTGGAAGAATAACACATGTGTGGGACATAAAGCCCAGAAAAATATTTAGATTAAGCTTCTGTATAAGAAGCCCCCAGGTATAATGAGGGCGGTTAGTGCGTCAAGATTGTGTAACCAAGACACAAGTTTAGCCTTTTAAGGCCTTGAGGAGAATAAAAAGAGAGAAAGAGAGAAAAGACAGATATGCAAAAAATTAATGGAGGTAAGGAGACGAACATAGAGTGCGGCACTAGGCGTAGAATCTTCGGAGTCCGGCTGCGTTCCATGGGTTTGGCTTGAGTCGATTGTCCGATGCATCCCGCAGACGGTACGCTCCACCGGTCAGAACCTGGTCAATAATGAAGGGACCTTCCCATTTGGGCTTGAGCTTGTTTTTTTCTTCTCCGGCAGGCGTAGAACTAGTTCGCCAACGTTATAGGTTTTGGCCCGTACTTCTCTGCTTTGAGACCTTCGAGCCTGTTGCTGATAGAATGCGGAACGGGCTTTTGCCATGTTGCACTCCTCCTCCCGGGCATCCAAACTGTCCTGTTGATCGAGCTCGGCCTCTTTTTCTTCATACATGCGCACTCATGGTGAGTCATGAGTTATGTCGCAAGGTAGAACTGCCTCTGCGCCGTACACCATAAAAAACGGTGTGTATCCGGTAGTGCGATTCGGCGTGGTTCGCAGCCCCCATAGTACGGAGTCGAGCTCCTCTACCCAGTGCGTGTTTTGATTCCTTTAAGGACCGCACTAATCTGGGTTTAATGCCGCTCATGATAAGACCATTTGCTCGCTCGAATTGACCATTAGTTTGTGGGTGATAGACAGAAGCATAATCGAGCTTGATGCCCATGTTGCTGCACCAAAGTTTCACCTCGTTGGCTGTAAAGTTCGTGCCGTTGTCAGTGATGATGCTGTGGGTGATGCCATAACGGTGTACAACCCCGGATATGAAGTCTATCACCTGTCCGGATTCAGCCGTTTTGACAGGTTTGGCTTCTATCCATTTGTTGAATTTATCCACCATGAATAGTAAGTATTTTTTTCTTATGGGTTCCCCCTTTAAGGGGTCCGACCATATCCGGCCCCCAGACCGCAAAGGGCCAAGTAATTGGGATTGTTTGGAGAGCGGTAGGCGGCATATGGCTTTGGTTTGCAAAAAGCTGGCAACCGACGCAATGTTGGACCAGATGTTGTGCATCTGCTCGAGCCGTCGGCCAATAGAAACCTGTACGGAAGGCCTTGCTTACAAGGGCCTGGGCTGCGGCGTGATGGCCGCTGAGTCCAGCATGGATTTCTGCCAAAAGCTTCCGCCCTTCCTCTTCGGAGATGCACCTTTGAAGGACTCCGGTAGTGCTTTTCTTATAAAGCTCTCCCTCATGGACCTTGTAGGCTTTAGATCGCCGCACTATGCAGCGTCCCTTATTTTGGTCCTCGGGTAGTTCCTGCCTGGTTAGGTAGGCCAGGAATGGTTCTGTCCACGGGGCGATGACGGCCATTATCACGTGGGTTGAATGTAAGAGATATACGCACACGGTCTAACCCCTATTCCTCGATCCTTTTCCGTGGTTCCGCTCACAATGATCAATTGAGGCTAGGGGTTAGGGACCTTTATATAGTGCTATTCCAGTTAATTTCAAACTGTATAAACTGCAGATAAATGTCTAGATAAAATCTGTTTAAACGAAGACTCCAGGTTAACTTAACCAACCACGATCATTAGTAACCATCAAGGAGTTTCATCTGCAAACTGTCCCATAAGCACGTACGTGGGAGTCGCACGCTGAATTTGAATTACAATTTGAATTCACAGGCTTTACCAATTCATGGAGCCAATCCCATGAACAACCTGGCATTCCATAATATGCTATGCCCGGGCTAATATACATTTAGTACAATAAATATTCCAGCATTAATAAATAATGTTTCCAGCATATATGTACCGGCTTCAATGAACTATATTCCATTCATGTATTCCATGCAATATTCAAGTGCATCGGTAAATTCCATATCGAGGTAAACATATTCCAGGAACTATGTAGTAAAAATGTTGCAAGCCACACATAAGTATTTCCTACATTGAAGGTGTTATTTCGACGGTAGAGCCTCCGATTGTGTTAGAGTGTTCGGTATCTGATGTTGTGGCCGGGTCCGGATTATTGTTACCGGTGTCCCCCTCCCATACCACGGATGGCTTAAATAGTTTTTCTAGGAAGATGTTGGGTGGGACAGGGTCGCGTTTAGCGCTGATACGGGCGAGGATATCTGCCGCCTGATTGTTTTCCCGAGCCACATGGTGGAATTCAAGCCCCTCGAACCGAAATGACATTTTGTGGACGGCGTTGCAATATGCCACCATTTTCGGATCCTTGGCATCGAAGTCTCCATTTATTTGAGATATTGCGAGGTTTGAGTCCCCATGTACCTCTAGGCGTTGAATGCCCATTGAAACTGCCATCCGGAGACCATGTAATAGGGCCTCATATTCGGCTGCGTTATTGGAGTCTGTGTATAGTATTTGGAGTTCGCATTGCACTGTATCTCCGGTGGGGGACGTCAGGATGACGCCAGCCCCCAGACCAGCCAGCATTTTAGATTTGTCGAAGTGCATGATCCAATTGGAGTACGCGCCATACTCTTTAGGGAGTTCGGCTTCTGTCCATTCGGCGACGAAATCGGCCAGTACTTGCGACTTAATGGCTCGCCGTGGTCTATAAGTTATGTCGAACGGGAGGAGCTCGATAGCCCATTTGGCAATCCGGCCCGTGGCATCATGGTTGTTTATTATGTCGGTGAGTGGTACTTCGGAGGCCACCGTAATTGGACACTCTTGAAAGTAGTGTCGTAATTTCCGGGATGCCATGAATACCGCGTATGCTATCTTTTGATAATGTGGGTACCGTGATTTGCATGGAGTGAGGACAGTGGATACAGAATATACCGGCTTTTGAAGTGGGAATTTTTGTCCGTCCGTCTCTCGTTCGACAACGAGCACTGCGCTTACAACTTGGTGAGTTGTCGCTATATATAACAGCATTGGTTCATCGACATTTGGCGCGGCCAAGATTGGGTTGGTGGCCAGGATGGCTTTTATTTCTTCCAATCCGACCGTGGCTGCGTCCGTCCACTCGAAGTGTTCAGTGCGCCGAAGAAGGCGATAAAGGGGGGTGCCTTTTCTGCTAATCGGGAGATAAAGCGGCTTAAGGCCGCCACACATCTAGTTAACTTCTGGATTTGCTTGAGGTCAGTTGGGATAGCCAACTGCGACAGAGCCCGGATCTTAGCCGGATTTTCTTCAATTCCTCTGCTGGAGACGATAAAGCTCAGGAGCTTTCTGGCGGGTATGCCGAAAACGCATTTTTCCGGATTGAGCTTAATGTCGTATGTTCGGAGATTGTCGACATGAGCCTCAAGTCATCTATTAAGGAGTCGACGTGTCTGGTTTTAACGACCACATCGTCGACGTATGCCTCCACTGTTTTGCCGATATGCTTTTCCAGACATGTCTGAATCATGTGCGGATACATTGCGCCAGTGTTTTTGAGCCCGAAGGGCATTGTGTTAAAACAGAAGGGGCCGTATGGAGTGATAAATGCCGTTGCGGCTTGATCGGACTCCGCCATCTTAATTTGGTGGTAACCGGAGTATGCGTCGAGGAAGCACAATGAGTCGTGTCCTGCTGTAGCGTCGATAATTTGATTGATGCGAGGGAGGGGGAAGGGATCCTTTGGGCAAGCCTTATTAAGGTCCTTGAAGTCGATGCATAGGCGCCAGGATTTGTCCTTCTTTGGTACCATCACCAGGTTTGCTAGCCAGTCCGGATGCTTTATTTCTCTAATGAACCCGGCCTCCAGTAACTTGGCTAGCTCCTCTCCCATGGCTTGTCGCTTAGGTACGGAGAAACGCCGAAGAGTCTGCTTGACCGGCTTGAATCCTTTTAGAATGTTAAGGCTATGCTCGGCCAGCCTGTGCGGGATTCCTGGCATGTCTGAAGGATGCCAAGCGAATATGTCCCAATTCTCACGCAGGAACTCCCATAGTGCGACGTCTACGGCGGGGTTTAACTGTGCCCCGATGGATGCTCTTTTTGTGGGGTCCATTGGATGGACTTGGAATTTGACTATTTCATCCACTGGTTTAAAAGAGGTGGACTTGGATCTTTTGTCTATTATCACGTTGTCCCTGTCCACTATGGAGCGCAGCGCGGTTAACTCCTCCGCCACAAAGGCTTCGGATAATGCCTCGAGGGCCAGTGCGACTGTTTTGTTCTTGGCGCGGAGTGCTATGTCCGGATCACTAGCTAGAGTGATGATTCCATTGGGCCCGGGCATTTTGAGCTTCATGTACCCGTAATGGGGTATGGCTTGGAAGATCGTGAATGCCTCCCTCCCTAGAAGGGCATGGTATCCGCTACTGAACGGGGCCACTTGGAATGTGATTTCTTCAGACCTGTAATTCTCTGGAGTGCCGAATACCACATCTAGTGTGATTTTCCCAGAGCAACATGCCTCCCGACTAGGGATGATTCCTCAGAAGGTCGTGCTGCTTTGCTCAATACGGTTTCTGTCTATTTCCATTTTTTGAAGAGTCTCCTCATAAATGAGGTTTAATATGCTGCTGCCGTCCATGAGCACTTTAGTTAGCCGAAAGCCGTCCACAATTGGACTCAGGACCAAGGCGGCTGGTGCCTGGGCTGTTTGGAATTTAGGTTCCTCACTGGCATTGAAGGTGATAGCCGTGTCGCTCCATGGATTTATTGCTGCCACGTGGCATACTTCGGCAAGACTGCGGAGTGCTCGCTTACGCCTATTATTTGAGGCGAAGGTCTCGAAGACTGTCAATACTGTATTATTGTCCACAGGATGGTGCGCTGAGGTGTTTTGGGCGAGGAGATCCTCGCCGCTCTTGGCCACCTGCTGGAGTACCCCAACATGCTCTAAGGCTGTGTGTTGGTATGGTATTCGCTGTACTATGAATTTTGCAGGGCCCGTTAAGCCATCCCTCCAATACAGTTCCACACCCTGTAGTGGGCTTTTGCTTCTTTGTAATTGATTCGGGCGACTTGTGAGAGTGCACCCTTTTAGTTCGGACTGGGGGTTTTCTTAGAGCCGGATTATCCCAAAATTTTGTTTGGGTTTTCCAGGCGGTTTCCATCGCACAGTACTTCCGTACTACAACTGCCAAGTCAGCGAAGTGTGCTATGTCACAGCGACTTATGGCGTTGAGGATTCCCTTGTCCATGCAATTGTTGCAAAAGAATGAAATTGCGTCTTCCTCGCGACAGCCCTTGACCTCATTCATTACAAGTAGGAATCTGGCCCAATAGTGATGTACTGTCTCTTGGGGCTCTTGCCTAATGTGGAAAAGATCGTTTGTATCTGGGTGGGTGGGTGGATTTAAGTCCAAACCTTGACCCAATCTGAGACCCCGGGGCGGGGGAGTTTCCGATCTTGGAAGTTCAGGCTCCGGGAGTTGCCCCGCAGGTTGGACATGCAGCCTGATTCTAGGTTCAGTGTTAGGGCGATGTCCTCCCGTGGGTGAGTATCCGGCTTGGAGAGATCGAGAATCCGGAAATAGTTCGTCCTTGGGATAGAGGGAGAATTTCCGCATTGCTCTTCCACCACCGCTATCTGATGGGTGATCGGCGGAGAGTTAATCTCCCTTTGGTTGGGTTTAAGCCCAATCCGATCGTAGTCCGTAGCGACTCCCAGAGGGGCGATGCGATCCAAGAGCTCGTTCAAAGAGGAGAGCTCCATTGGATCCATCTGCTCGGTGAATTTCGAGCCGATGTGGAGGCTATTTTCGATGACCCGAAAGTCATCATCGACGCAGCGGCCGAGCGGGCGGTCATGCTGAACCCACCTAGTCGGAGAGTTTGGCCTACAGCCAGGGTTCCCCCAGAGGTGATGTTGTCCTTGACAACGAGACGAGCCATCCCTCCTTATGATGACGACACAGTGGAACTCTCAATGAAAGCACCAATGTCGGTGTCAAAACCGGAGGATCTCGGGTAGGGGGTCCTGAACTTTGCGTCTAACGTGGATGGTAACAGGAGGCAAGGGACACGATGTTTACCCAGGTTCAGGCCCTCTTGATGGAGGTAATACCCTACGTCCTGCTTGATTGTTCCTGATGATATGAGTATTACAAGAGTTGATCTACCACGAGATCGTAGAGGCTAAACCCTAGAAGCTAGCCTATGATATGATTGTATGTTGTCCTATGGACTAAACCCTCCGGTTTATATAGACACCAGGGGGGCTAGGGTTACACAAGGTCGATTACAAGGGAGGAGATCTACATATCCGTATTGCCTAGCTTGCCTTCCACGCCAAGGAGAGTCCCATCCGGACACGGGACGAAGTCTTCAATCTTGTATCTTCATAGTCCAACAGTCCGGCCAAAGGATATAGTCCGGCTGTCCGGAGACCCCCTAATCCAGGACTCCCTCACTATCAAACTACTCGTTACTTATAATTTCAGTGCTTGCAGAGAATACCTTGCTGAAAACCACTTGTCATTTCCTTCTGCTCCTCGTTGGGTTCGACACTCTTACTTATCGAAAGGACTACGATTTATCCCTATATTTTTGGGTCATCAAGGCTCTTTTCTGGCGCCGTTGCCGGGGAGTGAAGCGCTCTTGGTAAGTGGAAATCAGTAAGGAAAATTTATTACTACGTGCTGAAATTTACTGTCACTTGTTACTATGGAAAACAATCCTTTGAGGGGTTTGTTCAGGGTATCTTCACCTCGACCGGAACCACAATTAGTCACCCCTCAATCTACTGCACCTACTGAAAATATTGGCTATGAAATTCCTTCGGGTATGATAGAACAACTACTAGCTAATCCTTATGCAGGAGATGGAACCGAACATCCTGATATGAACTTGATATATGTGAAAGAAATATGTGGATTATTTAAGCTTGCGGGTTTACCCGGAGATGAAGCTAAGAAGAAGGTTTTCCCTTTACATTTGAGGGGAAAAGCATTGGCATGTTATAGGCTATGCGATCATATTGGATCTTGGAATTGGAATCGATTGAAATTGGAGTTTCACCAAAAAAGATATCATATGCATCTAGTTCATCGTGATCGGAATTACATATATAATCTTTGGCCTTGTGAAGGAGAACGTATTGCTCTAGCTTGGGGAGGCTTAAATCAATGTTATATTCATGCCCCAATCATGAGCTCTCAAGAGAAATTATCATTCAGAATTTTTATGCCCGGCTTTCTCATGATGATCGATCCATGCTTGATTCTTCTTGTACTGGTTCCTTTATGAAGAAGTCCATTGAATTCCGGTGGGATCTTTTAGAAAGAATTAAACGCAACTATGAAGATTTGGAAGTCGACGAAGGTAAAGAGTGAGGTATTAAGCTTAAGTATGATTGTGTTAAATCTTTTATGAATACCGATGCTTTTCAAAACTTTAGCACTAAATATGAACTTGACTCTGAGATAGTAGCCTCCTTTTGTGAATCTTTTGCTACTCATGTTGATCTCCCTAATGATAAGTGGTTCAAATATCACCCACCTATTAAGAAGAAATTAAAGAATCGGTAATAGCTAAAGATGAAACTATTATTTATAATGTTGATCCAGTTGTTCCTACTACTTACATTGAAAAACCACCTTTCCCTATTAATGAACATGCTAAAGTTTCGACTATGGTCAATAAAAGTTATATTAGAACACCTAAACCAGCTGAACAAATTAAGGTAGAACCTAGTGTTGCTATGGTTAAGGATCTCCTGGTTGAAAATATAGATGGGCATGTTATTTACTTCTGTAATGAAGCTGCTAGAATTGCCAAACCCGATGAAAAAGATAAACATAGGCCTATTGTTGGCATGCCTGTTGTCTCGGTTAAAATAGGATATCAATGTTATCATGGTTTATGTGACATAGGTGCTAGTGTGAGTGCTATTCCATTTACGTTTATATCAAGAGATTATGAATGACATAGCACGTGCTGAAATCAAAGACATAGATGTTACTATTAAACTTGCTAATAGAGACACCATCACACCACTTGGGATTGTTAGAGATGTTGAAGTTTTGTGTGGGAAAATAAAATACCCTACTGATTTTCTTGTTCTTGGTTCCCCACAAGATGACTTTTGTCCCATTATCTTTGGTAGACCTTTCTTGAACACCGTTAATGCTAAAATAGATTGTGAGGAAAAAAACTGTCGGTGTTATTTTTGGTGATGAGTCTCATGAATTTAATTTTTCTAAGTTTAGCAGAAAGCATCATAAGAAAGAATTGCCTGGTAAGGATGAAATTATTGGTCTTGCTTCTATTGTTGTACCTCCTACTGATCCACTAGAACAATATTTGCTAGACCATGAGAATGATATACATATGCATGAAAGAAATGAAATAGATAAGATTTTCTTTGAACAGCGTCATCTGCTTAAACACAATTTGCCTATTAAAACTCTAGGAGGTCCTCCTCCACCTAAAGGTGATCCTGTGTTTGAATTAAAACAATTTCCAGACACTTTGAAATATGCTCTTCTTGATGAGAAAAAGATATATCCTGTTATTATTAGTGCTAACCTTTCAGAACATGAAGAAGAAATATTATTAAAGGTTCTAAAGAAGCACCGAGCTGCTATTGGGTATACTCTTGATGATTTAAAGGGCATTATTCCCACTCTCTGTCAGCACAAAATTAATATGGAACCTCATGCTAAACCCGTTGTTGTCTTGTTGATCACCAACGACGTTTGAATCCTAAAATGAAAGAAGTGGTAAGAACTGAAATACTGAAGCTTCTGGAAGCAGGTATAATCTATCCTATAGCTGATAGTAGATGGGTAAGTCATGTTCATTGTGTCCCTAAGAAGGGAGGTGTTACTGTTGTTCCTAATGATAAGAATGAACTTATTCCGCAAAGAATTGTTACTGGCTACAGAATGGTAATTGATTTTAGAAAATTAAATAAAGCAACTAGAAAAGATCATTACCCTCTGCCTTTTATCTATCAAATGCTAGAAAGATTATCAAAGCACACAAACTTTTCTTCCTTGATGGATATTCTGGTTTTTTCCCAAATACCTGTTTCACAGCCTGATCAAGAGAAAACCACATTTACTAGTCCTTTTGGAACTTATGCTTATAGACGTATGCCTTTTGGTTTATATAATGCACCTGCTACTTTCCAAAGATGTATGACTGATATATTCTCTGATTTTTGTGAAAAGATTGTAGAGGTTTTCATGGATGATTTCTCCATTTACGGAACTTCTTTTGATGATTGCTTAAGCAACCTTGATCGAGTTTTGCAGAGATGCGAGCAAACTAATCTTGTCTTGAATCGGGAGAAGTGCCACTTTATGGTTAAGGAAGGTATTGTCTTGGGACATAAAATTTCTGAACGAGGTATTGAGGTCGATAAAGCTAAATTTGATGCAATTGAGAAAATGCCATGTCCTAAAGATAGCAAAGGTATTCATAGTTTCCTCGATCATGCTGGTTTCTAAGGGAGGTTTATTAAAGACTTCTCTAAAATTTCTAGGCCTCTTACAAATCTTTTACAAAAGGAAGTTACATTTGTTTTTGATGATGATTGTGTAGAAGCCTTTGAAACACTTAAGAAAGCCTTGATTTCCGCACCTATCGTTCAACCACCTGATTGGAACTTACCTTTTGAAATTATGTTTGATGATAGTGATTATGATGTTGGTGTTGTTCTAGGAAAAAGAGTTGATAAGAAATTAAATGTTATTCATTATGCTAGCAAAACTCTAGACAATGCTCAACGAAATTATGCTACTACTGAAAAGGAATTCTTAGCAGTGTTGTTTGCGTGTGATAAATTCAGATCTTACATTGTTGATTCTAAAGTAATTGTTCACACCGATCATGCTGCTATTAAATATCTTATGGAAAAGAAAGATGCCAAACCTAGACTCATTAGGTGGGTTCGTTTGCTACAAGAAGACTTACATATCACTGATAGAAAAGGAACTGAGAACCTCATGGCTGATAACTTGTCTAGGCTTGAAAATATTCTTGATGACCCACAACCTATTAATGATAGTTTTCCTGATGAACAATTAGCTGTAATAAATGTATCTCATAACACTCCTTGGTATGTTGACTATGCTAATTATATTGTTGCTAAATACATACCACCTAGCTTCACTTACCAACAAAAGAAAAAATTCTTCTATGATTTAAGACTTTACTTTTGGGATGACCCACTCCTTTATAAAGAAGGAGCAGATGGTACTATTAGAGTTGTGTACCTGAGCATGAACAGGGACAAATCCTATGGAAATGTCACTCCGAAGCTTAATAGGGCATCATGCGGGAGACGGAACTGCTCACAAGGTATTGCAATCCGGGTTTTATTGGCCAACTCTCTTCAAGGAGGCCCGTAAGTTTGGTTTATCTTGTGATGAATGTCAGAGAATTGTAAATATTGGTAAGCGTAAGGAAATGCCTATGAATTATTCTCTTGTTGTTGAAACATTTGATGTTTCGGGTTTTGATTATATGGGACCTTTTCCTTCCTCTAATGGGTATACACATATTTTGGTTGTTGTTGATTATGTTCCTAAATGGGTAGAAGCTATTCCAACCAGTAGTGCTGATCACAACACCTCTATAAAAATGCTTAAGGAAGTTATTTTCCCAAGATTTGGAGTCCCTAGATATTTAATGATTGATGGTGGTTCACACTTTATTCATGGTGCTTTCCGTAAAATGCTTGCTAAGTATGATGTTAACCATAGAATTGCATCACCTTATCATCCTTAGTCTTGTGGTCAAGTTGAACTAAGAAATAGGGAAATAAAATTAATTTTACAAAAGACTGTCAATAGGTCCAGGAAGAATTGGTCTAAGAAATTAGATGATGCACTTTGGGCTTATAGAACAGCATATAAAAATCCCATGGGTATGTCTCCTTATAAAATGGTTTATGGAAAAGCTTGTCATTTTCCTCTTGAGTTAGAACATAAAGCATACTGAGCAATTAAAGAACTCAACTATGATTTCAAAATTGCTGGTGAAAAGAGTTTATTTGATATTAGCTCATTAGATGAATGGAGAACCCAAGCTTATGAAAATTCCAAGTTATTTAAAGAAAAGGTCAAAAGATGGCATGATAAAAGAATCCAAAAGCGTGAGTTCAAAGTTGGAGAATATGTTTGATACGTCTCCAACGTGTCTGTAATTTTTGATTGTTCCATGTTGTTATATTATCATTCTTGGATGTTTTGTAATCATTTTATATCATTTTTGGTACTAACCTATTGACATAGTGCCATGTGCGAGTTGCTGTTTTTTGCATGTTTTTTACATCACAGCTAATCAATATCAAACAGAGTCCAAACGCAGCGAAACTTTTTTGTGGATTTTTTTGGACCAGAAGACATCCAATGGGCCAGAGAAGCGCCTGGGGGTGCTCCGAGGGGAGCACAACCAACTAGGGCACGCCTGGAGGCCCAGGCGCACCCTGGTGGGTTATACCCACCTCGGGTGCCCCCCAGAATGCCTCTTTACTCTATAATTACCCCAATATTCCAGAAACCCTAGGGGAGTCGACGAAAATCAATTCCAGCCGCCGCAAGTTCCAGAAACACCAGATCCAATCTAGACACCATCACAGAGGGGTTCATCATGTCCATTGGTGCCTCTCTGATGATGCGTGAGTAGTTCTTTGTAGACCTTCAGGTCCGTAGTTAGTATCTAGATGGCTTCCTCTCTCTCGTTTCATTCTCAATACAATGGTCTCTTGGAGATCCATATGATGTAATACTTTCGCAGTGTGTTTGTTGGGATTCGATGAACTTTGAGTTTATGATCAGATCTATCTCTTTTATCCATGGAAGTTATTTGAGTCTTCTTGATCTCTTATATGCACGATTGATTATAGCCTCATATTTGTTCTCTGATATTTCGGTTTTGTTTGGCCAACTTGATCTATTTATCTTGCAATGGGAAGAGGTGCTTTGTGATGGGTTCGATCTTACGGTGCTTGATCCCACTGACAGAAGGGGAACCGACACGTATGTATCTGATACGTCTCTAATGTATCTACTTTTCCAAACTCTTTTGACCTTGTTTCGGACTCTAACTTGCATGATTTGAATGGCACTAACCCGGACTGACGTTGTTTTCAGCAGAATTGCCATGGTGTTATTTTTGTGCAGAATAAAAAGCTCTCGAAATGACCTGAAAATCAATGGAGATTATTTTTGGAATTAATAAAAAATATTGGCGAAAGAATCAGCACCAGGGGGTCCACACCCTAGCCTAAAGGGTGGGGGCACCCACCCCCTTAGGGTGGGCCCTCCGACCTTGTGGGGCCCTTGGACCTCCACCGACCTCAACTCCAACTCCATGTATTCACTTTTAGGGAGAAAAACAGAAAGAAGGATTCATCGCGTTTTACAATACGGAGCCGCCGCCAAGCCCTGTTCTTCCTCGGGAGGGTAGATCTAGAGTCCGTTCGGGGCTCCGGAGAGGGGAATTTGTCGCCATCGTCATCATCAACCATCCTCCATCACCAATTCCATGATGCTCACCGTAGTTCGTGAGTAATTCCATCGTAGGCTTGCTGGGCCGTGATGGGTTGGTTGAGATTTACCATGTAATTGAGTTTGTTTCGTTAGGGTTTGATCCCTAGTATCCACTATGTTCTAAGATCGATGTTGCTATGACTTTGCTGTGCCTAATGCTTGTCAGTAGGGCTCGAGTGCCATGATTTCAGATCTGAACCTCTTATGTTTTCATGAATATATTTGTGTTCTTGACCCAATATTGCAAGTTATAGTCACCTACTACGTGTTATGATCTGGCACCCCCGGAGTGACAATAGTCGGGACCACTCCCGGTGATGACCGTAGTTTGAGGAGTTCATGTGTACACTAAGTGTTAATGCTTTGGTCCGGTACTCTATTAAAATGAGGCCTTAATATCCCTTAGTTTACAATAGGACCCCGCTGCCATGGGAGGGTAGGACAAAAGATATCATGCAAGTTCTTTTCCATAAGCACGTATGACTATATTCGGAATACATGCCTACATTATATTGATGAACTGGAGCTAGTTCTGTGTCACCCTATGTTATAACCTTTGCATGATGAATGCCATCCGACATAATTATCCATCATGGATCCATTGCCTATGAGCTTTTCACATATTGATCTTTTCTTCATTACTTTTCCGTTGCCACTGTTACGATTGCTACAAAACTGCTACTGTTACTTTTTCCACTGTTACCGCTACTTCCATACTACTTTGCAACTAAATACTTTGTTGCAGATATTATGTCTTTCAGGTGTGGTTGAATTGACAACTCAGCTACTAATACTCAAGAATATTCTTTGGCTCCCCTTGTGTCGAATCAATAAATTTAGGTTGAATACTCTACCCTCGAAAACTATTGCGATCCCCTATACTTGTGGGTTATTGATAATCCCCAAGTGCAGGGAATCATCATAGCAATTTCCAAAGGTGGAAGTGATAAATATGGAGTGTCAAACCCACAAGGAGCTAAAGGTAAGATCAATATTCTCTCAAGCCCTATCTGCCACTGATATGACTCTACGTACACCGAACGTTTGCTTCCAACTAGCAAAAAGAAATAAAACTATGTTGTGGGTATGAAGTGGATAACTTTGCATGAAATCGAAGAGCTAAAATATGAAAGTAGGTGTTGTTCTCATAAAGTTAGAGTATATTACTAAATATTATAAATAGCGAGTGTGGAATAATGGTGGATCGGTGTGCTGAATTGTCCTAGGCAATTGTTAACAAGACCGGTAATCACTATTGCAGTTTCATATGAGGGAGAGGCATAAGCTAACATACTTTCTCTACTTGGGTCATATGCACTTATGATTGAAACTCTAGCACCAAAGTAAAACATACAACTCATACCAATCTAGATAATAAATCAACCCAAAGACAAAGGATATCTACTCAAAACATCATAGGATGGCAACACATCATTGGATCATAATATGTGGCATAAAGCACCATGTTCAAGTAGGGATTACAGCGGGGTGCGGGAGAGTGGACCGCGTAAAAGAGATGAGGATGGTGATGATGGTGATGGTGATGTTGATGAAGACGATCACCGCAGCGATGATTCCCCTCTCGATGGCACTCCGGTGCCACCAAGAGAGAGGAGGATAGGTCCTCCCCCTTGTGCTTCCTCCTCCATGGCCTCCCCCTGGATGGGGAGAGGTTCTCCCTCTGGTCCTTGGCCTTCATGACGATAATGGCCCCTCTGGGATCCTCCTCCATGCCCTCCGGTGATGATGGCACCCTCCGGCAGGGTGCCGGAGAGAGCTAGATTGGTTTTTGGTGGCTACGGAGGCTTCTGGCGGCGGAACTCCTGATCTAGGTTTCTTTCTAGAAGTTTTGGGTTATATAAGAGGTGTTGGAGTCGGGAACAAGGCAGGGGGGTCTCTGGGCTGTCCACGAGGCAGGGGGGGCGCGCCCCCCACCCTCATGGGCAGCCCGAGACTCTTCTGGCCCAGTTATTTTACTTCCTGGCCTTCTTCTGGTCCAAAAATAAGCTCTGTCAAGTTTCAGGTCAATTCGACTCCGTTTGGTTTTCCTTTTCTGCGATACTCAAAAACAACGAAAAACAGAAACTGGCACTGGGCTCTAGGTTAATAGGTTAGTCCCAAAAATCATATAAAATAGCATATAAATGCATATGAAACATCCTAGATGGATAATATAATAGCATGAATACTTCATAAATTATAGATACGTTGGAGACGTATCAATTATCAAGAACTTTTTCTACCGCCATTGTCGGGGAGCATAGCTCTATTCTTTGAGTCACTTGGGATTAATATCTGTTGATCACAATGAGGAACTTGAAAGATCAAAGAACTAACAATTTTGCCTCAACTATGAGGGGAGGTAAGGAACTGTCATCTAGCTCTGCACTTGATTCTCCTTCTGTTTTGAGTAAACTTGCGACACTGTAACATCCCAAATTTTCAATTTGGAATGTTATACAAATAGATCATTATTGCATATCATATTTTATTTGCATTTTGGTTGATCCTAGAAATTCTACGCAACTCAAGGACCCTCGGAGAGAGTCGGGGATTTCGTTATTTTCATATTTGAGTTTTCTCAAATTTTGGAAATAGGATCATTTGATTTTATTTATTTTATCTTCAATTATTTCTATTATCAAAATATGAGAGAGGGAATAAAATGACTTTCCCAAAAATAAAGAAATATTGAGGATTTAATAAATAAATCAAATAAGATTTTATTTTGGTTTTATTTGCTATTTTATTTGAATTTAGGAAAAATGTGCGTTTTTTAAAATTTGCATTTAGGCCCCAAATAAATGTTCATCCTGTGCGGCTTGATTTTAGAAGCCGGGGAAAATTTATTTCGGGATTTTTGGAGTCCGTTTAGTATTTCTTTTTTCTCGAGCGTAATTATTTTAAAAAAAGTCTGAACCGACTCTGGGCTGTAACCGGCCAGGACTCCGCCTAGCCGGGCCTTTATATTGCCGCCGCCCGAGGCCTGGCAGCCCAGCTGCGCCCCGCCCCCAAACCCTAACCCTAGAGCCGCCGTCGCCGCTGCCGCCCCGCCGCCCGCCTCGCGGCGCCGCCGCCGCCCCTCCGCCCGCCGCGCCGCCTCGCCGCGCCGGAGGTAGTTTTTTTTTCTCCGCCGGTTTTTTTAGAAAACCGATCGGTTTTTTCGTCGGTTTTGTTCGATTTTTTTTAGTTTCGTTTTTTTAAAAGATCGGTTTTCCGGTTTATTTAATTAGCGAGTGTTCGCCCGTTTGTTCGTTTTAATGAACGTTCGTCGTTTTTCTTTTTCTCGGATTAAATCCGCGATTTTTCTGATCGCGATCTCTGATCCGATGTTCGTTTTAGTATAACTTTTCGCTTGTTTATCGGAATCAGGCGATTCAAGCGCCTGGAGTTTCGTCTCGAAACCCTCTTTCCGTTTAACCAACTCAAACAAGTTTTTGCCACTGTAAAAATTGCCCTAGATCCAGAATAGTAAATGAAGCTTGTTTCTTTTGCCGTTTGTCTTTCGTTGCTTCGTTCGATTTGATTCTTTTTGCCAACCGAAGTTCTTAAGTTGAACTTTCTGGTTAGATCTCTTATTTGAGTTTTACTTGTTCATTAGTTGAGTACTTATTGTATGCTTGTTTGTTTGCGATAGAGTACCCGGAGTGCGCCGCTTGCTACTTCGAATCGCTAGGTTTTGCGGATCATCAACAAGGCAAGTAACACTTTGATCATACTTCCAATTACCCAGTTTTATTGCATTAGATCAACCCTCACACATTGCATGATTAGGATCTAATTAAATTGTGGGTTTGGGAAGTAGTTGAGGTAGTACCTATTACCTATTATTATCAAACCCTTGGGAGTTACTTCTACGTTTGCTTTATGCCATGCTATGCTAGTAGACGTGGATTGGGTGAGTGAAATCCATGACAGATGTGAGATTGTTAAATTAAAAGGATTATCTAAGGTGGCAACTTAAATACACATCTGCGTGGATTGAGGCACCTGGGTATTCCAGTGATTGCCTGTTTTTCTTTTGGACCGCCACCCAGGCTCAAAGTGATCATGAGATTATTCATGCTAGAAACTTCCGTGTGCATCCACAAGCTACTATGGGCTCTAGCATAGTTGAGTAGGTTGTGCGAACTCTTACAGTGGTAGACTAGCAGATGTAGGGAAAAGTAGGTGTAATGGTCTACCCGATCGTAAGGTGCTAGCGCTTCTGAAAGACTATGTCTCGGTCATCCGTTTCTCAAACACTGTGCAGTGCAAGAAATCAAACGGAGGCGATCGAGTCTTGTGGGGAAAAGTATGCAAACCTCTGCAGAGTGTATAAACTAATCATGGTTAGCCATGTCCCCGGTTATGGACATCTTGAGTATCTAGTACCTGGATTATCATGTGAATCTCATCATGTTACTCTAAAATTAATTTTGTTGGGTTTTGTTTAATGTTGATGATTAATTGGGATTGAGAATGATGTCAACCATTCTCAATGTTTAACAACTACCTTGATAGTTAAATAAAATTTATTCCTTTGCAGTAGGGAAAAATTGGCTTTACGCAAAACTGTAATCATAGAGCTTTCCACCAGCCAAATATGCATATAGTATAGCTTTATTCTTTCATTACTCTCTATGTGTTACATTGCCAGCATATTCCATGTGCTGACCCGTTTCGGGATGCAACGTTAATGTTGCAGACTTTTTAGACGACGATTAAGGTTCTTTTAGGTCGTGGTTCTATACTCAGTGATGCCGTTGGAGTTGATGGACTCACTTATCTTCCAAGTCTTCCGCTGTTATCGTTATTAGATGGCCTTAAGCCATATTTATTGTAATAAGTTCTCTTTTGAGACTCTCGATGTAATAGGTGTGTGATTGATACTCTGTTATAAATCCTTCAAGTACTGTGTGGTGTCAGCATTACTGATCCAGGGATGACACCTGAGCATAGAGATATTAAAGGCCCAGTGGGTTATTTGGCACAATCAGGGCCCAATCTCACTTTCGGTCTATTAAAGGCCCATGTATTTTATGGGCTCGAGATATTTACACCTGTAAACGGCCTATTTTTACTGAGGGCCAAAATTATGTTTAGGCCTGTTAAAGGCCCACTATGGGCACAGGCCTACCAGAAAAATATGAAAGCTTATGCTGATTTAGGCCCAGATATTTTTAGTGGGCTATGACGGTGTCCTAGACTAGGGAGTACTCACCACGTCGTCTCCCGATATGTTAGATTGGGCCGAGGACCCCCATGGCCATATACTCATGGGCCAGTTCGGACAGCTGCCGCTTACATGGAAGATTCCACAAGACTTGGTGATAAGACAAGGACTCCTCCCCACCGGCATATTCGGCTAGGACTCTTGTTATCCTAGGCCTCTGGTGCATTATATAAACCAAGGCCAGGCTAGTCGATAGATCATATACAAAAAATCATACCATAGGCTAGCTCCTACGGTTTAGCCTCTGCGATCTCGTGGTAGATCAACTCTTGTAATACACATATCATTAATATCAATCAAGCAGGACGTAGGGTATTACCTCCATCAAGAGGGCCCGAACCTGGGTAAACATCGTGTCCCCTGCCTCCTGTTACCATCAATCCTAGACGCATAGTTCGGGACCCCTTACTCGAGATCCGCCGGTTTTGACACCGACATTTGTGCTTTCATTGAGAGCTCCACTGTGTGATCGGCAAAAGGATCAATGGCTCGCCCGTAGGTGAACTGCGACGCCGGCTTCTTCGTCACCGGCTCGTCCGGTCACCTTGGCTTGACTGAGGACTGTGCCCTGCCTCCGATCGTCATGTTCGGATGAGGGCCTTCATCAACACCAACTCCGATCTCTATCAAGATCATAGAGGAATTGTCCATGAAGCTCGGGGGCTCAACGTCAACATTGCCCTCGGGCGACCGTGCTGTTTTTCTGGACAACGAACTTGTATCCGCCGTCACCGCCCCCTCAAGTGTCCTTTTAACGATTCCTTCGGTGCAATTGTGCGGGAATTGAGTCTACAACAACCCTGGAAAAATTCGTCCAGTTCCGATGGAGGAATCTCTGGCAATCCACGATATACCGGAGCCATGTCAAATCTGGACGGGAATCTGGACAAGTTTAGGGCGTGGTGTCCAGCTTCTAGCTCGGACGTCCTTTGGAAGATCCAACCGTTGAACGGCTGTGGAATTCCCATATCTACTACCCCTCAACATTTCAGCTCGATCCGACCGTCCAAACTTCGGGAACCTTCCGATTACTGCATCACTTTTCGGATCTGTTTTCTGTGCGAAAACGAATCCGACCCGACTTCGTCTTTTCTGTGAACGGGATTTCGGACATCCTTTTTGAAGGAAGTTTTGTATGGGGTATTGTGTTTTGTTCCCGAACACATCCCATTAACTTTAAAATATTTTGAACATGATCTTCACCATCATGCTGGTATCAAACCAGTCCGGCAATATTTCTCCACGGCTGCCGACCTGCGCTAGACAGGTCGTCACTTTGTTGAGCCGAGCTCAACTTCTTCGGATCATCATCTCGGCAAGCCGAACAGGAGTCCAGCATCGCGAAGGATAAATCATCACCAACATTGCCGCCCCACGGATTACACGGAGCGGGCACACCGGCATCACCGCACGGTCACTTCATCAAGCCGGCATTGACCACGTCATGACCTGCATCGGCAGGGCCGCATTGTTGCTTCTTCAAACCGGTGTCCATCACGCCTACCTACTTTGACTCATCGGCTGACATTGAGGCTTCGACATCTCGGCTGGACCAGGGGCTTCGCCATCTCTTCATCAACCTACTCCGGAGACTTTAGCGTCACTAGCCGACCAGCTCCGTCACGTTAGCTGGACCGAGGGATTTGCCTCGGCGAGCCAACCTTTGCCAGCATTGCCATGCCGTCGCTGTATCGCCTATCAGGCAATGGGTGTGCGGATCGAGTCCCAATTTTGGGAATCACCTTTCTTTGGATTGCTACAACAAATAAACCATGTGCTATTAATCCTAGTATTTTTTGCTTGTTTGGGCTCATTTTTTCCAAGGAATTATTACTCTAGTTTGTCCATCATATGTACACAGGTCTATCAAATGGTGGCCGCATTAACAACTGTCGCATGGTGGTTCGGTCAGTTTTTGTACATGGTCCGGCGAACGCTGCATCCGAAACTCGGACCGACCTATGAATTCAGGCTTTACCACGCCTTTACCGCATCACGCCGACGCCCTGCGTCGACATTGACTTCGGTGCCTGGCCGTATTTCTTATATTACTCACTTTGCATAAATTATTTATTATGCAACGATTTTTTTAATTATTATTATTACTACTATCTCCGGTTTGCACTATTTTTTGTGCAGAGGAAAATAATCCGGGTTGGGCAGTATCGTTAACTCGGTGTACTGACATACCACGTCACCTCGGCTGGACGGAGGGCTTCGTCAACACTTCATTACCCCATGCCGGGGACTTCGGGATCACTCTGCCGGCCTGCATTGACCGTGTTATGTCACCACTTCGGAGTGCCGAGCTCTTTGCTCCGCCACCTCGGGACCGGCTTGGGGATGGAACCTTGTCCCGCGTCAAGCTCGGACCGCGTCATCAATGCCGAACACATTAACCAGCTAAGTTGCCTTCATGCTCAAAGTTTTAACTTTTAAACTTTTGTTCGGTTCGACCAAGCATTATACTTTTTGGCAAAAAGTTGTTTGTGACAAAATTCTTTGTCAAAGCCTTGTTTGTTGCAAGCAAATTCAAATACCTCGTTTACTTGGGGGCTTCCTTCATGGAGCTTTTCCTCTTGCATATGATTATACTTGTACGGCTTCGTTCCTTGTTCGTGTATTACGCCACAATATGCACCATATCGACTTAAGCGATTTGCAAGCTGGGTTGCCTGGCTCCTGTGCTTACCCCTACGTTCCCGATTGTTCGGGAAGGGAGTAAAGGGAGCACCTTTGCGATTGTCACGACTGGGTCATCCAAGCTCTGACCTCAGACTGGGTGAAGCCGAAAGCTAGCACTCTTACTGTTTTCAATAATGGTCGGCACACAACGGAACTCATGAGTACAAAAAATCTATTGCACAAGTCTCATAATAATAATAAGCACCGAAGAAAGGTATCGGTGGGGGTACTATTTTCTTTGAAGATGCTTCTTACACTTCATCAGTAATATAGGATAAGTTCCCTGAGCGCGATTTGTCTGTTATAGCCTTATGGCCTGATTGCCTGGTCATCGGAAACACCGTCGATACTCTCGACAGGTGGAGTACTTGACACTTTTCGTCCCCTGGCCGAAGAGGGAGAAGCCGACGGTCGGTTAAGACGCATTTAAAGTTCGGGTGAACACATATATGATATAAGTACTTCGGTACATACAATCATTATACATAAAATTCTTTTACCCAAGTCACTTGGGGGCTCTTAAAATTTATATGAGCTGTTTTATAGTAAATGTGTTTTCTTCTTGGTCGTTGCAATGTCTTTTTCTACCACTCCTTTTTTGACTCGAGTTTATGGTCAATAGCCGGATAGCCTATCTTCTCTCTGAAAGCTGCTTGAGTTTAGTTTGCTAAACTGGCCTCGGAGAAGTACTCTGCCTTTGGGATGAGGAGCTTGAAGCCGTAGGCTGACCCGCGTGAAGTCTTGAGATCGGGTGTGTCATGTTAAAGCACGACAGAAGCACAATTTTTTCCAATTTTCGGATTGGCACCGGACACTTGATCTTGTTCGGACGTCAAGTTTTTACTGACGTTTTTTTGTTTTCCAAGATTATGGCACTTTCAAACTATTTGTGTGTTTTCAGCACAAGTCTCATAGTGCAACGCCGGACACCTTTAGAGATTCGGCAAAAACATTCTCGGATATTGCTATGTATGCATCGGTTTCGAATTGTGTCTTCGGTCAATAGTTGGGTTGCCCGGCTCATGTGTGTGCCTCCTACGTTCCGCTTTGTTCGGCTAGGTGTGCAAAGGGAGAACCACCGCGATTGTGCTTCCAGCTCACATGGTTAAGCACCTCAGTGGAGAAAGCCGAAAACTAACTATCACAATAAGCATAAACTGGTCAGTGATCCGATGACTGTGTTAAATGACGGGCCATTCATAACATTGGCCGAAGTGTTTACGACTTGACCTCGACTGTCGCCGAACACTACCGGGGGCTAGTAACTGGCCTCCCAAACTAAATCCTCAATATTTCGCTTTTACATTAGGGCTGAGGTTTCATGATCATGCTCAGCATGACAACCCAAAGAAAGGAACCGATAGCGGGACTATTTTCTTTGGAAGACATTTCTTATGTTAAACAGTAATATAACATATCTCTCTGCGTATCTTTGTTTATAAAACCGTATGGCCAGATTGCCTTGTTTGTCATAAATATTTGCCCTCATATAGGCTCTATAAAGTAGTACAAACACTCCTCGGCTACTGGCCGAGGAGGTGGAAGCCGATGGTCGGTCACCAAAATTTGGACAATGCGGATCTGAGCATTAATGACGTAAAGTACTTGGATACATAGAGTCATTACACATAATTTGTGATTTTACTATGGATATCGATCCTTAATTCGGCCACCCGTGCCCGCATTAAGGCTCGGGGGCTACTGGGCTTTGGTCTTATTATTTACAAATATTAAAGGGGCACATTGATCCCCTGATCTGGTGTTGCCACCCGACCAGTGTCTCGGGGGCTACTGCATTGCCTATCCAATGCAGAAAATTTTAAGTGCAATATAGTTTCCGAGGAGATTATGAGCCTCAGGCTGGTCGGCCGCACCCAACCTGAGTCTCGAGGACTGAGCATGCCGCTTTTTGTATCCCGAAGTAGTCTGCCGAGCTAGGACTTGATCCTCAGGCTGATTTTGCAAATCAACCTGAGTCTCAGCGGCTACTGGGATCAGTGGGCTTACATCATCCTTCAAGTGCATCTCGGGTTTTAAACCGATACACACGTTGAGGGTTACTGGCTATATATCTCAGCAGAGAATAAATTGCACCAATCAAAAATATTGACAAAAAATTGGCCCACAGTCGGGGTGGTGCACCACCTTGGAAGCAGTCCGGCATAAAGCTCGGGCACTAGTGGCTGGCTCCATAGAGGGCATTTCCAGCATTAAGCTCGGCTAAACTCCTTCAACTTTTTTGGACCAAGATGATCTATGACATCTTGGATATAGTCCGGCGTTGGAGCTTGGACACAGTCCGGTGTTGGAGCTCGGATACATTTCGGCGTTAGAGCTCGGAAGCAGTCCGGCATTGGTGCTCGGCTGCAAAAGATACCTCGAATGCAGTCCGGCGTGAGAGCTCGGACGCAAGAGAACACTGCCTCCCGGGAACAAGTTCAAACCCGAGGTTTGGCATAAAAATAACAAGGCATTGATAAAGGCCGGAAACTTAAATGGGCTCCTCGGATACCCGACGTGTAAACTCGTTGAATGCATTTCGGCGATCCTCAAGATTGAAGATGAGAAGATTTGTTGAACCAGTTTTCAAGACCGACAACCAAAGATGAAGAACAGTTCGGAAGAATCGAGGAGCGTCCCTAACTTGAAGACCGGTTCAGGGGGCTTCTGACGGTGTCCTGGACTAGGGGGTACTCACCACGTCGTCTCCCGATCTGTTAGATTGGGCCGAGGACCCCCATGGCCGTATACTCATGGGCCAGTTCGGACAGTTGCCGCTTACATGGAAGATTCCACAAGACTTGGTGATCAAGACAAGGACTCCTCCCCACCGGCGTATTTGGCTAGGACTCTTGTTATCCTAGGCCTCTGGTGCATTATCTAAACCGAGGCCAGGCTAGTCGATAGATCATATACAAACAATCATACCATAGGCTAGCTCCTAGGGTTTAGCCTCTGCGATCTCATGGTAGATCAACTCTTGTAATGCACATATCATCAATATCAATCAAGCAGGACGTAGGGTATTACCTCCATCAAGAGGGCCCGAACCTGGGTAAACATCATGTCCCCTGCCTCCTGTTACCATCGATCCTAGACGCACAATTCGGGACCCCCTACCCTAGATCCGCCGGTTTTGACACCGACAGGCTACATGCCAATTTCGGCCCATAATCGTTTTTAGCTCAATTGGAATGGGCCCAACGAATGTTGGCATGTTGGTCTCCTACGAAGCTTTAGGCCGAATACATTACTAAGATAAACGTACACTATACAAAAATAGCGTCGTAATTACTGCAGCCTGAGGCAGCATCATAAATGTTGTATCACAACAAAATAAATTCCAACCATACAACAAAAGGCTTGTTGGCATAAAGTTTACAGTCCTTCCAGATAAAAGCACCATCAGATGTATAGAAGCACAGATCATTTGACCTGAGTGCTAATGTTTCAGGCTATAGAATCTGATGGAGCAGCACGGTCTCCACCTTTTTCCGCCA
The DNA here is from genome assembly GCF_003073215.2 of Triticum urartu. NCBI lineage: Eukaryota > Viridiplantae > Streptophyta > Magnoliopsida > Poales > Poaceae > Triticum > Triticum urartu. Next base: position 49,386,719 of record NC_053023.1, read on the forward strand.
TTGCTCTTGAACAACAAAGCGAATGTCTGATAGTCTGGTTTCAAAACCATTCATATCTCCACCTTTTTCCGCCATTGCTCTTGAACAACAAAGCGAATGTCTGATAGTCTGATCATTCTCAACCACTATTCTTGTTTCCGAAACAACATCCACTAGGGATTGGACTTGTGTCTCGAGCACAGATATATCACTCTGTCTAGCATTTGGTTCAGGTTCTTTTTGATCCGCAAAGAGATTTCCTCTGTATTTGGAACAAGTCAATATAGATACGATAATATGGCACAAAAAAAGAAAGAAGTAGCAGCTATTTACAAGAGCCTCGCAGTGTGCAATATAGCTACGAGATCCTGTGGTCTGTTGGAATTTCACTTTAGAACGGTTGGTTTTGTTCTTCAAACAGTTAGCGGAGAAGAAGATACAATTGTAAGGCACATACATAAATACAAGTTCAATATGTGGTCTAATTAAATACATATAGCCTACCTGATACTTTGGATCAGACCAGTGTTTAACAAGGGCTGTCCAGTCTTCATCTGTAATATATTCCACTGGAGATGTTTGGGCGATTTCATTGTTAGCCTTGCCTTCAAAGTGAGATTTTCTAAGGTGGTACTGATACTGTCGCAGAGCAGACTGAAAAACATGAGTGCATGCTTGTCTAGTTGCATCATCTTTTGGATCCAACTTGAACCTCATCTGTTGAAAAAAGAATGTAAGTCTTATTAGGAGGAAGCTGGAAAGTATGGGACAGACCAAGACAATATTACTAATTGCGATGAATGACATTACTTACGGATAAATGGTCAAGGAAGGTGTTAAACTGGGTATTGTCTTTCTCATTCCTGTACTGGATCCATGTTGGGAGGATACGTGCATGACACCTAACGGCAACGGCTGCCTCTGATACTAACTTGGCTGACTCTGTAGCATGACGTGGCCTTTTTAAACCTGCCTCAAAATGGATCTCCATTCTTCCTCCTTTTGATTTGTTAATCTATCAAGCATTATCCATGATGTCTGTTTTCGCTTGCGCCGTGGTGCTAGTTCAACAACGAATATGGAAAGTGTTAGTGTACATCAAACTGTGAGAGTACATATAAAGGAGCATGCAACTGCAACTTGACTCGGTCAGGTACCTGAAGGAAATATGCCCTAGAGGCAATAATAAAGTTATTATTTATTGCCTTATATCATGATAAATGTTTATTATTCATGCTAGAATTGTATTAACCGGAAACATAATACATGTGTGAATACATAGACAAACAGAGTGTCAATAGTATGCCTCTACTTGACTAGCTCGTTGATCAAAGATGGTTATGTCTCCTAACCATAGACATGAGTTGTCATTTGATTAACGGGATCACATCATTAGGAGAATGATGCGATTGACTTGACCCATTCCGTTAGCATAGCACTTGATCGTTTAGTTTGTTGCTGTTGCTTTCTTCATGACTTATACATGTTCCTATGACTATGAGATTGTGCAACTCCCGTTTACCAGAGGAACACTTTGTGTGCTACCAAACGTCACAACGTAACTGGGTGATTATAAAGGTGCTCTACAGGTGTATCCGAAGGTACTTGTTGGGTTGGCGTATTTTGAGATTAGGATTTGTCACTCCAATTGTCGGAGAGGTATCTCTGGGCCCTCTCGGTAATGCACATCACTTAAGCCTTGCAAGCATTGCAACTAATGAGTTAGTTGCGGGATGACGTATTACGAAATGAGTAAAGAGACATGCCGGTAATGAGATTGAACTAGGTATTGAGATACCGACGATCGAATCTCGGGCAAGTAACATACCGATGACAAAGGGAACAACATATGTCGTTATGCGGTCGGACCGATAAAGATCTTCGTAGAATATGTGGGAGCCAATATGAGCATCTAGGTTCCGCTATTGGTTATTGACCAGAGACATGTCTCGGTCATGTCTACATAGTTCTCGAACCCGTAGGGTCCGCACGCTTAAAGTTTCAGTAATGATTGTATTATGAGTTTATGTGATTTGATGTACCGAAGGTAGTTCGGAGTCCTGGATGAGATCGGGGACATGACGAGGAGTCTCGAAATGGTCGAGACGTAAAGATCGATATGTTGGACGACTATATTCGGACATCGGAAAGGTTCCGAGTGATTCGGGTATTTTCGGGGGTACCGGAGAGTTACGGGAATACGAGGAAGAAGTAATGGGCCTCATGGGCCAAGTGGTGGAAGAGAGGAGGCAGGGCGCGCGGCCCCCCTAGCCCAAACCGTATTGGACTAGGGTACCGGCCCCCCTTTCCTCCTTTTCCTCCTTCTCCTTCCTTCTCCTTCTCCTCCTTCCTTTGCTCCTCCTAGTAGGAGTTGGAAAGGGGAGTCCTACTCCTACTAGGAGGAGGACTCCTCCTCCTGGCGCACCCATAGAGGGCCGGCCGGCCTCCCCCCTTGCTCCTTTATATACAGGGGTAGGGGGCACCTCTAGACACACAAGTTGATCAGTTGATCTCTCCCAGCCGTGTGCGGTGCCCCCCTCCACCATATTCCACCTCGGTCATATCGTAGCGGTGCTTAGGCGAAGCCCTACATCGGTAGCAACATCATCACTATCACCACGCCGTCGTGCTGACGGAACTCTCCCGTGAAGCTCTGCTAGATCGGAGTTCACGGGACGTCATCGAGTTGAACGTGTGCTGAACTCGGAGGTGCCATGCGTTCGGTACTTGGATCGGTCGGATCATGAAGATGTTCGACTACATCAACTGCGTTGTTCTAATGCTTCCTCTTTCGGTCTACGAGGGTACGTGGACACACTCTCCCCTCTCGTTGCTATGCATCACCATGATCTTGCGTGTGCGTAGGAATTTTTTTGAAATTACTACGTTCCCCAACAGTGGCATCCGAGCCTAGGTTTTATGCGTTGATGTTGTGCACGAGTAGAACACAAGTGAGTTGTGGGCGATATAACTCATACTGCTTACCAGCATGTCATACTTTGGTTCGGCGGTATTGTTGGATGAAGCGGCCCGGACCGACATTACCGTACGCTTACGCGAGACTAGTTCTACTGACGTGCTTTGCACACAGGTGGCTGGCAGGTGTCAGTTTCTCCAACTTTAGTTAAACCAAGTGTGGCTACGCCTGGTCCTTGCAAAGGTTAAAACAGCACCAACTTGACAAACTATCGTTGTGGTTTTGATGCGTAGGTAAGAACGGTTCTTGCTAAGCCCGGAGCAGCCACGTAAAACTTGCAACAACAAAGTAGAGGACGTCTAACTTGTTTTTGCAGGGCATGTTGTGATGTGATATGGTCAAGACATGATGCTAAATTTTATTGTATGAGATGATCATGTTTTGTAACTGAGTTATCGGCAACTGGCAGGAGCCATATGGTTGTCGCTTTATTGTATGCAATGCAATTGCGCTGTAATGCTTAACTTTATCACTAAGCGGTAGCGATAGTCGTGGAAGCATAAGATTGGCGAGACGACAGCGATGTTACGATGGTGATCAAGGTGTCGCGCCGGTGACGATGGTGATCATGACGGTGCTTCAGAGATGGAGATCACAAGCACAAGATGTGGCGACCCGACCCGAATGGATCAAGTCTACTGTGCTCCGGTGTCATCCCTGGATCAGTAATGCTGACACCACACAGTACATCGAAGGATTTATAGCAGAGTGGCAATCACACACTTATTACATCGTTGTCTCAGAGAAAACTTATTACAATAAATATGGCTTAAGGCCATCTAGTGTCAAAAACAGCGGAAGGCTTGGAAGATAAATGGGTCCATTAACTCCAACGGCATCACTGAGTATAGAACCACGACCTAAAAGCACCTTACTCATCGTCTGAAAAGTCTGCAACATGAGAAGTTGCAGCCCGAAAATGGGTCAGCACATGGAATATGCTGGCAATGTAACACATAGAGAGTAATGGAATGAAACAACTATACTATATGCATATATGGCTGGTGGAAAGCTCTATGGTTACAGTTTTGCGTAAATCCAGTTTTTCCCTACTGCAAAGGAATAAATTTATTTAACTATCATGGTGGTTGTTAAACATCGAGAATGGTTGACAGCATTCCGATCCCAATTAAGTGAACAATTAAAACCCAACAACATTAATTAGAGTAACATGTTGAGATTCACATGATATTCAAGTACTAGATACTCAAGTTGTCCATAACCGGGGACACGGCTAATCATGATTAGTTTGTACACTCTGCAGAGGTTTGCGCACTTTTCCCCACATGACTCGATCGCCTCCGTTTGTTTTCTCGCACTACATGGTGTTTGAGAAACGGATGACCGAGACATAGTCTTTTAGAAGCGCTAGCACCTTACATGTGGGGTAGACCGTACCACCTACAACCCCTACATCTGCTAGTCCACCCCGTAAGAGTTCGCACAACTTAGTCAACTACGCCAGAGCCCATAGTAGCATGTGGCTGCACACAGAAGTTTCTAGCATGAATTACCTTATGATCCCTTTGAGCCTGGGTGGCGGTCCGAAAAAAAACAGGCAAGTCCTGATAGACATCAGGTGCCTCAATCCACCCAGATGTGTGTTTAAGTTGCCACCTTAGCTAAACCATTAAAATTATCAATCTCACATCTGTCATGGATATCACTCACCCAATCCATGTCTACTAGCATAGCATGGCATAATAAGCAAACATAGAAGTAACTCCCAAAGGTTTCATAATAATACAGGTAATAGGTACTACCTCATCTACTTCCCATCCCACAATTTAATTAGATCCTAATCATGCAATGTGAGAGGATTGATCTAATGCAATAAAACATGGGTTGTAGAAAAGGTATGATCAAAGTGTTACTTGCCTTGCTGATGATCCGCGAGACCTAGGGTTTTGAAGTAACAGGCGGCGCAATCCGGGTGATCTATCGCAGACAAACAACAAGCATACAATAAGTACTCATCTAATGCACAGGTAAAACTTGAACAAGAGAACGAACCAGAAAGTTCAACTTAAGAACTCCGGTTGCAAAGAAAGAACGAACCGAACAAAGAAACGGAAGACAAACGGTGGAAGAAAACAACTCGGTTCTAGCAAGTTGAAACTAGGTCAAATTTTACCGGGCAAAACTTGTTTAAGTTGATTAGACGGAACGGCGGTTTCGAAACGGAACTCCAGGCGCATGAATCACCTGATTCTGACTAACGAGTGGGGAGAAAGACTAGAACGAAGATCGGATCTGAGATCACGATCGTGGAATAAATCCGACGAAAAGAAAGAGACGAACGGTTAAACGAACGGGCGTCGTTAACTGGAAAAAAAATCGGTGATCACGTTCGTTGAGACGAACGGTCCGAAAGAAGAATGAAAACCAATCTAGGGTTTTCGGAAAAGAAACCGAAAAAGAAACGGAAAACCGATCTAGGGTTTCAGGAGAAAACCGAAACAAAAACCGGAAGAAAAAGAAAAGAATCGGAGAGAAAATGGAACGGTTCTTTTAGGAAAAACCGGACCGGGGAAGAAAAAGAGAGGCGCGGCTACCTCGGGAGGCGGGCTCCGGGCGGCGGCGGCTAAGGGCGGCGGCGGCGGCTTAGGCGCGGGGCGGCGTGGCTATGGCGGCGGCGGCGCGGCTAAGGCGGCGGCTTGGGGCTGCGCAGTTATGAATCTCGGTGCCACTGAGTTGTTCCACTCGGTCACACCGACAGGGTCGGGCTATATATAGTCACGGGCAAAATTTTGGAAATTTCTCCGAACCCCTTCGCCCGCGCGATAGGCTGCTCTGCCAACGTGGTCTCCGGATCGTCTCCTCGCCGCCAGCCGCCTCCAGCCGCTGGTCTCCGTCACCGTCAACAGGAATTCTGCCCCGCCGTTGCCGCCGTAGCGAGTCTCCGCCAAACTAGGGTATGGACTCGATCACAGTGCTATTCCCTGTCCGATTCCTAGCACATTTTGTTCTTCATAATTCTTGCCATGATTGAAACACTCCTATCCAGTCAATACGCTCATAGATTAGGTTTGATTCGAAAATTCTAGGTTTAGGTTTCCGCCGAAACCATCTCGGACCCACTGAGTTGAAAAACTCGGTCCCACCGATTTGGCTTATGCCATTGCACAAGTGAGACTCGGTCTGACCGAGAATTACTTATCGGTGTGACCGATTTTGGAACTCTGTGAAACCCTAGCAGTCTCGGTGCCACCGAACTGTGACTCGGTCCAACCGAGTTCACTAGTTTAGGTTCCAAAACTGCTTCGGTATCACCGAGTTTGAAAATCGGTAGATCCGAGATGATTTCAGTGGGAAACTAAAACTAAGTTTTTGGATCATTCTTTTGCAAAAATCTCTGCATTTTGTGATGCTCATCCACTCTATCTCATCTATAACCTATTCACAGGGTCAGCAGTCAGAGTTTGCAGCATGTCTGATCAAAGTGATAGCCAGAATCTGTCAGAACAGCAAGTGGTGATGAGTGAGGGCACTAGTCCCTCAAGTTCTTCAGATGAGGGCAGCAGGAGCACCCCTAGCAACTTGCCAAAAGCTGCCACGAGACAGAGGAAGAAGAGAACTTCAGACTCCGAAGATGAAGACTATGTGGCAGAGGAAGAGGCCACTTCCAAGAGAGTTGAGTCAGCTCAAGGCACAAAGCCAGGCCTAAAGATCAAAAGGCCAGCAGGCAGGCAGCCCATGTCAAAGGCAACAGCCTCAACTGAGAAGCCCACTCCCCAAGAGCCAGTTGCTGCAGAAGGCAAGAAGAGGAAGGAAAGGGTCAAGAAGACCGTAGCCAGAGTGCTAGGAAAGGCTTCCATCATGGAAGAGGAAGAGGAAGAAGAAGATGGTGGAGTAGGGGAGCGGAGACTTGGACCTTGTAATGCACTATCAGTACAAGGAGAATCGGTACAGATGCTCCGTTTACGTTGCTGCAGAGGACCACCATCATCGCCTTCCTTACTCTTTTCCTTCCTCTTTCTTGATTTTGCCTTGTCAAGTCAAACCCACAAGAAAAAGGAATAAAATTTGCTCTTCAGAACTCATTGATGCATGATACTGACGAACACTACTTTCATGTAAGGCAGCCGCATGATAGGAGGATGGAATATGTATGAAAAACAGGACGGCGTGACATATTGACATGTATGATGTATAAAGTGTAAACTAAGCACAAGGTGCTTGAACTTGTTAGAATCGATGCAAGCTAGAAACCATATGAAAGATGAAACCAATATCACTCTGCCAAATTAAAAGGGTGCCCTAACAAATGTATTTGACCAAATTAGAAGCAATACATGGCAACAGGCTAGAAATAATATGCAATATGCAACGAATAAAGGTGACTCATCGTAAGTGATTGATGCAGGATACAGAAGAGAGGTAGTTTCATGTAAGAACAAGGTTAACACATAGATGTAGTGTGTACCAAAAATAGGAAGGCATGTCATATTCACAGGTATAGTGTGTAAACTAAGCAGATGCAATTTACCCTAATTAGAAGCATTACAAGCTAGACACCGTATGCAACATGCAACCACATATCACACTGCGAAGTTAGACAAGCACCTTGAAAGTGCAACTATCCCTAGGTGGTTTTGGTAATTCATAACAACATATAGCTCATTGAGCTAATGCTATTCCAAGATGATTATTTCAGGAAAGCTCAATGATTGGCATGGCATGGATGTGAAAGTGGAACCCTCAAAATGCTAAGGACAAAGGATTGGCTCAAGCTCTTAAAAGCTCAAGACTCTTCATTTTATATTTTAGTGATCCAAGATCACATTGAGTCTTTAGGAAAAGCCAATACTATCAAGGAGGGATGAGGTGTTGCTTAATGAGCCTCTTGCTTCATGTGCTTAGTGATATGCTCCAAAAACCCTCAACTACTTTCCCATATCCACATATGACCTAAAACCTAAGCCAAACTCGGTCCTACCGATTCTTCCTATCCGGCGCCACCGAGTTTTCATTTGTCATAAGCCACTGCCAAACCCTAGCAATTCGGTCCTACCGATAGGGATCTCGGTCTCACCGAGATGGGGTTGCAAACTCTCTGTTTCCCTTTCGTAACTTTTCGGTCTCACCGAAAGAGCGAATCGGTCCCACCGAGATTGCAATGTAAATTCAGTGTTTCCCCTTTGTAACTTTTCGGTCTCACCGAAAGAGCAAATCGGTCCCACCGAGTTTGCCTGACCAACTCTCTTGTTAGCTAATTACCAAATTCGGTCTCACCGAGTTTGTGTAATCGGTCTCACCGAGATTACGTTATGCCCAAACCCTAACCATATCAGTCCTACCGAGTTGCATGTCAGTCCCACCGAAAATCTCTAACGGTCACTAGGTTTACATTTTCGGTCCGACCGAGTTTGTTGATTCGGTCCCACCGAGATTGGAAAACCGTGTGTAACGGTTGGATTTTGTGTGGAGGCTATATATACCCCTCCACCTCCTCTTCATTCATGGAGAGAGCCATCAGAACACATACACCATTCCAACTCATATGTTCTGAGAGAGAACCACCTACTCATGTGTTGAGACCAAGACATTCCATTCCTACCATATGAATCTTGATCTCTAGCCTTCCCAAGTTGCTTTCCACTCAAATCTTCTTTCCACCAAATCCAAATCCTATGAGAGAGAGTTGAGTGTTGGGGAGACTATCATTTGAAGCACAAGAGCAAGGATTTCATTACCTACACACCATTTGTTACTTCTTGGAGAGTGGTGTCTCCTAGATTGGCTAGGTGTCACTTGGGAGCCTCCGACAAGATTGTGGAGTTGAACCAAGGAGTTTGTAAGGGCAAGGAGATCGCCTACTTCGTGAAGATCTACCGCTAGTGAGGCAAGTCCTGTGTAGGCGATGGCCATGGTGGGATAGACAAGGTTGCTTCTTCGTGGACCCTTTGTGGGTGGTTGCTTCTTCGTGGACCCTTCGTGGGTGGAGCCCTGTGTGGACTCGCACAACCGTTACCCTTGGGTGGAGCCCTGTGTGGACTCGCGCAACTGTTACCCTTCGTGGGTTGAAGTCTCCATCAACGTGGATGTAGGATAGCACCACCTATCCGAACCACGGGAAAAACATCCGTGTCTCCAATTGCGTTTGAATTCTGCAAACCCTTCCCTTTACATTCTTGCAAGTTGCATGCTTTACTTTCCGCTGCCTATATACTCTTTGCATGCTTGCTTGAATTATGTGATGATTGCTTGACTTGTCCTAAATTAGCTAAAATCTGCCAAAAACTAAAATTGGGAAAACGTTAAGTTTTTATTTGGTCAACTAGTCTAATCACCCCCCTCTAGACATACTTTCGATCCTACAAGTGGTATCAGAGCTTTGGTCTCCATTTGCTTTGATCTCCATAGCTTTGGTGGTCATAGCCTTGGTTTCACAACCTAGGAGAGTATGGTGTCTAGCGAGGGAAATTATCACCGTAGAGGTCCTTACTTTGATGGTACTAATTTTGCTAGTTGGAAGCATAAAATGAAAATGCATATTCTTGGACATAACCCCACCGTTTGGGCTATTGTGTGTGTTGGCTTGCAAGGTGACTTCTTTGATGGGAGAGAACCAAACCGTGAAGCTACCGCGGATGAGTTGAAGATGTTGCAATACAATGCTCAAGCTTGTGATATTCTCTTCAACGGATTGTGCCCCGAAGAATTCAACAAAATCAGCCGTCTTGAGAATGCAAAGGAAATTTGGGACACTTCGATTGATATGCACGAAGGTACCGACTCCGTTGGATGTGCTTCAAAGCCAACTTGACAAGTTCAAGATGAAGGATGGTGAAGGTGTCGCTGAAATGTACTCTAGGCTTGCTCTCATCACAAATGAGATTGCCGGCTTAGGAAGTGAAGAGATGACCGATAGATTCATCATCAAGAAGATTCTAAGAGCCTTGGATGGAAAATATGATACCGTGTGCACATTGGTCCAAATGATGCCAAATTACAAAGATCTCAAGCCAACGGAGGTGATTGGAAGAATTGTTGCTCATGAGATGTCACTTAAGGATAAAGAGGAACTTCACAACAAATCAAGTGGTGCCTATAAAGCCTCATGTGAATCCCCTACATCATCAAGTGAGAAACAAGACTTCAATGAAGAATTGAGCTTAATGGTGAAGAACTTCAACAAGTTCTACAAGAGTAGAAGCAAAGATAGAAGCTTCAAGTCAAGGTCCTACAATGACAAAAGATCTTCTAGTCGAGAGCGAAACTGCTACAATTGTGGAAGACCCGGACACTATTCCAATGAGTGTACGGCTCCCTACAAGAGAAGAGAAGATTCTCCAAGAAGAAGAAGCAAAGAATCACCACCAAGAGAGAGAAGGAGTAGAGATGATCCTTATGAACGAAGATACTCACGGAGAAGCAAGGATTCGAAAAGGAAGGAAAAATCATCAAGGAGCTACACAAGACGAAGACATCAAGCTCATGTTGGTGAATGGGTCTCCGGCTCCGACTCCGACAGCCACTCCGAGAGAAGTTATCACTCCGACTCCGAAGATACTCAAGATGAAGGTGTTGCCGGTCTAGCACTTGTGTCAACCAACTCCTACGACATATTTGACTCACCAAATGAAGGAATTGGAAGATGCTTCATGGCCAAAGGCCCTAAGGTAACACACCCCGAGTATGTTGATTTCAATAGTGATGAAGATGACTTGTTAGGTGATGATTTGCTTGTTGACAACTCTAGTGATGAATACTATGATGAAACGTCAATTAAACATGCTAATCGAGATAAAACGAATGACAATGATAAGGAGAAGATTGAGGCTCTAACTAAAGAACTAAACACTCTTAAGTTAGCTCATGAAACTATCTTCGAAGATCATCGAGAACTTTTAAGAGCTCATGAGAAATTACGCTTTGAAAAGCTCAATCTTGAGCAAGAGCATGAGTTCTTAAAAGCAATCAATGATAATCTCCGCAAGAAAAGCTCTTCTTACATTGCCAAGCGTTTACTCTTATCCACTTACATGCCTCAAGTCAAGTCTGGTAACAAGAACAAGAAAGATTCTTCCTCTAGCAGTAACAATGATCGTGCTAAATCCAATATTGTTGCTTCTAGTAGTTCTCTTGATTCCACTAATGATTCTCTTAGCCAAGTTACACTTGAGCAAGAAAATAGTTTATTGAAGGGAATTATAGAGAAAGGAGTGTACAAAAGCCTTGCCGGGAGTAAGCAATTCGAGGAAATTGTGCGGAAGCAAGGAATGCACCGGAAGAATCAAGGTGTTGGTTTTGAACGAAAGTTCAATGCCAATGGAGTTGAGTGGGAAGAAGATCAATAACCCAAGACAAAGTTTGTTTCTCAACAAGAGAAGTATGATACTTCTTTCAAGGGGACACAAGCTCAAGATGATCTTCCACCACAAGACTACAAGCAAAAAGGCAAGGACAAGCTTCAAGAAGAAATTGACGCATTTGAAGAAGCTCCTAAGACCTTAGTCAAGTGGATTCCCAAGACTACTTAAAGTTCCACTTCATCAAGTACGACTACAACTCCAAGGATTCCCATCAAGATGATGTGGATCCAAAAGAAGAAGAACTAGAGAGTTCTTGAGGGTGACTCCGCCAACATACTTCACTCTTATCATTTTGGCAAGAACAAGTGCAATCAACTTCCACATCTTGCACTAGTTAAAGGAGTCACAAACCCTCTTGTTGGTAAGACAAGGGACAAGGTAACCTAAAAGTTTTCATGGACATCATCTTTGTGTGCATCACTCTATGTCTATGGATATCCTTGTTTGTTCCTTGTGGGACTAACCCATGTAGGTATTAAAAGTGCAATTCACTCAAATGGATAGCTCCAAGTGATCTACATCAACCTTGAGCATCCACATCTTCAACATCTACATGAAGTCATCATCGACAAAACCCAAGGTTAGTTCATCCCTCTTAGGGGGGATATCACATCTAGGGGAGCTTTACTCTAAGACTTGAGCTAAAGCAACTCTAAAGATGTGAACACAACAATGCTTTATGTAAAAGTGGTAACCCCACTTGAGCTTAAACGATGAGTATGACCTATGATCAAGTGCTCTCACTTGACTCCTAAGTCAATATACTCATATATAGATGACCTTGTCATCGCAAATTGCTTGATAGAGGCTAGAATTGGTTGTGCATGCCTTGCCACATATTTCATTTGCCATCTTATTGTGTGAGCATGCTGGTTGCATATTTTACTCATTCGAGGACATCCACTTGTTGTTTTGATTGTTTGGTTTACTTTCTTTTGCCAAGTGGATGGACAAGAATGCCTAAGTACCTCCTCTAGCTATCTATGCTTTTCTCGTCTCAAACTCTATTCATGCTGCATCACAAAATTTGATCAAGTCAGGTTCGAACCACTCTGTGTGAGGAGCGCTCGGAGTCCCTGATTCGTCATAGACTTAAACTTCCAAAACCTCTTTATGATTCTCGGTCTGACCGATACCCCACTTTCGGTCCTACCGAGATCATTAAGTTGATCTAGGTTTTCGATCTCGGTGCAACCGATTTGAACATTTCGGTCACACCGAGTTTCAGTAACTGCACGCAGTTATGAATCTCGGTGCCACTGAGTTGTTCCACTCGGTCACACCGACAGGGTCGGGCTATATATAGTCACGGGCAAAATTTTGGAAATTTCTCCGAACCCCTTCGCCTGCGCGATAGGCTGCTCTGCCAACGTGGTCTCCGGATCGTCTCCTCGCCGCCAGCCGCCTCCAGCCGCTGGTCTCCGTCACCGTCAACAGGAATTCTGCCCCGCCGTTGCCGCCGTAGCGAGTCTCCGCCAAACTAGGGTATGGACTCGATCACAGTGCTATTCCCTGTCCGATTCCTAGCACATTTTGTTCTTCATAATTCTTGCCATGATTGAAACACTCCTATCCAGTCAATACGCTCATAGATTAGGTTTGATTCGAAAATTCTAGGTTTAGGTTTCCGCCGAAACCATCTCGGACCCACTGAGTTGAAAAACTCGG